>NW_028261388.1:73959630-74112130 GCF_051295495.1 Thamnophis sirtalis
CCCCTTTTTCTTATCCTCTTTTGCCCAGAGACGAAGCCTTTTGCCACGCTGCATTATTATTATTGGATTATTTACTCATGCGCCTTTTGATGCAATTTGTACACACCTTCTCTTTGTTTGGAACGAATAAAAAGAGCCCCACAGGCATTGCTCGGGGCCAAGGCAAGCCAAGCCAGGCCAGTGAAGCCAGCCAGTAAAGCTCACCCCAAGAGAGATTTGTCTGGTGTCTTTCTTCTCATTCGGCTACATGAGCGGCCCATCAGAAGCGTGTAAAAGCCGCAGAAAGAAACACACAGATTTTATTTTGTAACCAACTGATACACTTTCTACAGTATGTAAAGAAAGAGGATTTTTTTGTGTTGTGTCTGTTTTGAAAAATAAAACTAAAAAAAACTTTTAATAAAAAAAATAGGGAGAGCTTTATCAAAGATTTCAAAAAGGAATTAGGAAATACCGTTTTCCCGAAAATAAGACCTCCCCAGATAATAAGCCCAATTAGGCTTTTGAGCGCATGAGGTAAAATAAGCCCTCCCCCCAAACTAAGCCCTCCCTGAAAATATTGCAATACAGCTGCAGCCATGAGGTGACCATGCTCGCCAACTCCTGCATTTCAAAAATAATAAGACCTCCCGACTTCCGGGGGAGGAGCCTCTCGTCGCCGGGGGCTCAATGGAGCTCCCCTCAGAGTTCTGGTCTGTATATCTAAAAGATCTATAGATATCTCCCCTTTTAGGCAGAAAGGGGCAGGGAGGAGCTCAGTCGTTAGAATCTCTTTGAAGTTCACAGCCTTTTGTCTTTCGCTGTGAACGGAGAAGAGGTTCAACACAAAGCTGAGCTTTTTTTTTTTTTTTTACTCCAGCCAGATCTTCTCAGCTGTTTTTTTTTCAGCCCAAGGCAGGTCGTCCTCCCCCCTCAGAACAAATCTAAGCTATTTAAAATCGGTCCGGGCAGCGACCATTCCTGAAAACCTTTTTTGTTTATTATTATTTAAAATACCAGCTTCAATCTTACAAAAAACTCCTTTGTTTAACTGTTTTTCAAAATGGCGATTTTATAGCCTTCGCAGTTGATATATTTAATCAGCCCTGTTTTTCTGAAGACTTCTCTTTACTAATTGCCAAAGTTTACTCAAAGTATTTTATTGCAAATCAAGGTGTGCAGAGACTTTGTTCGCTTTTGTTCTTTTATAATGGCTCCCAAGTCAAAAAATTCTAAGCATTTTCTTAACAATACATCCCAAGTAATCGCTATAAAGCCACAGTCTTTGCCTTCTACGCCCCCTACTGGAGATCTGTTAACGAAAGAATTTCTTTTTGAAACTCTCAGAGAATTTAGAGAGGAAATAATGCAATTTATTTCGGAGCTATGTGATAAACTTGATGCCAAGATTGCCCAAACAAAGGAGGATACCATCGGAGTTATAACCGTGATGACAGATTACATTGCAGGAATGGAGGATAAATTGGAACTTTTGGAACAAGACAATTTTAATCTGACATCTAAAATCGAAAAGTTGCAACAGGAAGTTGAAAAGGCAGAGAGACAACTTGTTATGACAAATTATAAAAAGACTGCGTTTGCAATAAGAGTTAGGGGATTGCGTGAAAACGAACAGGAGAATTTGAAGCAGACCTTTTTTGAGGCTTTCAGTCGTGTGGTGGGAGGTCCGGGACTCAACTTTGATTGGCAGATCCAAAAAATTTACCGCCATAATTCGTGGACAGCAAAACAGAGACAGCTTCCGAGAGATGTGGTTATATATTTTGCTACAAAAGAATCCAGAAACGCGATACTACAAGAGTTCTACAACAACAGGCTGCGAATTGATGGACAGGATTTGATCGTTTTTAAAGAGGTGCCACCCCAGATGTTAAAAGCCAGGAGAGACTATGCTTTTTTAACTAAAGAACTTAGAGATAATCAGATACAGTACATATGGGAGGCGCCATTTGGTATTACAGTCACACTTGACGATCAGAAACATCGCCTCAACTCAGCTTGTGAAGCCCGAGACTTTTATCATAAGGTTTTAAAGGCGGGACTTCCTGAATTACCCGGACTTGGACAAATACAAGGAGAAGTACAAGAGAAACAACCAATCACACAACTACAAGGCGGGAGCTATCGTTTTTCCCCTTCGGAAGGGCAGCAGAGCGGAGAACAAGGATTTAGTTATGCTTCCAAAACATTTGCTTAGTCTTAACTTGAATAACACTCTGTGACTATGTCTTGTAGAAAATGGCATAGCGGTATACCGATCAAGAGACATTAAGGCTGTAAGAAATGATGCTGATCGCCTTGGAAATTATATTGCATGGGACTTAAAAAAAAGACTTGATGGACAACTTGGAACTTTTACATAAACTGCTTATGTTTTATTCTCTAGGGTGAGGAAGGCGGAGATTGTGATGCTTTCGGATTGTGGTTTAGGTTGAATCAAGTTGGGAAGGGTGGTGCAGATGGGAGGGTAGTGAAGGTTTAATTAGAGATTATTTTGAGCCAGAAAGTAAGTTGACTTTTATAGTAATTTTTATTTGAACATAATGTTTGGAAGAATATACTCAGGGAGCTTGAAGGAAGGCGGAGCAAATAGGGGAGGTGTACGGATGATAATAAAATATATATATGGACACGGGTAGAGGCAGGATGAGAGGAGTTGGAACAGAAACTGAGAGAAATATTTGAGGTGTTTAAGTTGCTTTATAGAGAAAGAGGTAAAAGGGACATATTAAAGGTTTGGAAATGGATACATATTTAGATAAAGAGATAAGGTCCCTAGCTAGAGTAGAATTTTATTTGATTAACTCACTTGGTTTCAACATAGTTTGAAATCCTGCAAGTAATAAATTAATTGAGACTAGGAATGATGCACATTGCTTAAGTGTTAATAATGATGGGAAGCTGAGCTTAAGGTAGAGAGTTTATTGATTTCTCTTTTTTGGGGGGGGGGTCTTTTTCCCCTTTCTTTTTTTTATTTTTTATTTTTTTTTAGCTTCTAATCTATTTGGTTTCAATATACTCCAGACTTTGCTTGATAAGGAACGATGTCAGGAATGGGATCTGGGAAGTCGGAAGGGGGTCTGGGAGGGGGGTTCATGGGGGGGAGGGGGGAGGGTGGAAATATAGATTCAATTTTTAAAACAATGAATGCACTTGGATACTGTTGCTTTTTCTTTCTTTCTTTTTTTTCCCTTTCCTTTAATTTTTTTTCCTTATAATTTTAGAGTAAATTACAAAACGAATAGACCAATGAATAGTAAAAATACACCGAAGTGAGGAATAGAGGGAAAGAAGAGGGAGGAATTAAGAGGGAGTGAGAAGGGAATGTAAGGAGGGTGAGATGGTGGGAAGGGGAGAAAGGAATGGTTGAGGGGGAGGGGAAGTAGAAGAGGGGATTGTTGGAGGGGAGAAATGAAAGTTGGAGGGGTAGAAGAAAGGGTGTATGAAGGATAGAAGTGTTATGAGTTGTGTTTATTGCTTTTTTTTAACTGCACAGTATTTAAGTGATTGTATAAAGGAAAATGAAAATGAAATAAAAGATGTTAATACAAAAAATAATAAGACCTCCCCAAAAATAAGGCCAAGTGCTTATTTCAGGAGTCAAAAGAAAATAAGACCCTGTCTTATTTTCGGGGAAACACGGTACTGATTCAGATATTGCATACTGTGATGGTGATTATATAAAGTTTTTTTCCAAATGTATGTTTAATGAGATGAAGTAAATAAAAAAAATAAACAAGGTCTTTTATAATTAAGAACATTTTAATGCTTAAACCAATGTTTGTATTGTTTTAATGTTTTTTTTACTGTTTTTATTGTTTTAAAATGTTTTTAAGATTTTAATTATAATGTTTTTAAATTTTTAGCTGCATTTGCTGAGAAGGATGGCTATGGAAATCAATCAATCAAACAAACAAACGAATAATATGGAGTTATCAATCTTCATATGCACAATACTAAGAATGAACTGAGTTTTAAAATTTTATCAGAGGGGCAAGTATATGGTTGCTGCAACTTCTTATAAACTGCAAATTGGTGCTTATATTATGCCTTGAAATGTAACCTGTCTGTGATACTCCATAGAAGGCCATCCAATAAATAAACCCCAATAAATTAGTACAATATATAGACCCATCCAGAGTTTCTTTTGACAGTCCCCCTCCTCTCAAAATGTGACTTTTTATATGCATCTGTTGATGACTGAGCTCTTCTCTCAACTGTACTTTTTATAGTTTTGAAGAATAAAGTGAAATAATGAAGAAAAGGTACGAGGACAGTAATCTAATCAAGGAAAAAAAGCATGATCCTATTCCAATCAACAAAGATTTAAATAAAGCCAGGATTTAACTTCAGATGTTGAGCTTCTTAGTTAGTTAGTTAGTTAGTTAGTTAGTTAGTTAGTTAGTTAGTTAGTTAGTTAGTTTCAGCCCTAGCCATCTCCACCTCTGGCAGATGTTGCCATCTATGTTCTCTGCCAAAGGTGCTGTTTTCAAATTCTGCCTAGAAATAATTGACCAGAGCCTCATAGGTTGGGGTTTATACTGGCTGATGATCTTCTTATGTAAAACTGACCTCTATAGCACCTAATTAACCAGCCCTGTTCCCGGTTAAGATCATTCAAAGACAATCTCTTAAAAAAAGCAAGATATTCCTTTAAAAATAGTTTTTTTTTCAAAGAGAGAGAGAGAGAGAGAGAGAGAGAGAGAGAGAGAGAGAGAGAGAGAGAGAGAGAGAGAGAGAGAGAGAGAGAGGTTTGATGATCTTTTTATGTAAAACTGACCTCTATAGCACCTAATTAACCAGTCTTGTTCCCGGTTAAGATCATTCAAAGACAATCTCTTAAAAAAAGCAAGATATTCCTTTAAAAATAGTTTTTTTTCAAACCACGAGAGAGAGAGAGAGAGAGAGAGAGAGAGAGAGAGAGAGAGAGAGAGAGAGAGAGAGGGGGGGGGGGGGGGGTTTGATGATCTTTTTATGTAAAACTGACCTCTATAGCACCTAATTAACCAGTCCTGTTCCCGGTTAAGATCATTCAAAGACAATCTCTTAAAAAAAGCAAGATATTCCTTTAAAAATAGTTTTTTTTTCAAAGAGAGAGAGAGAGAGAGAGAGAGAGAGAGAGAGAGAGAGAGAGAGAGAGAGAGGTTTGATGATCTTTTTATGTAAAACTGACCTCTATAGCACCTAATTAACCAGTCTTGTTCCCGGTTAAGATCATTCAAAGACAATCTCTTAAAAAAAGCAAGATATTCCTTTAAAAATAGTTTTTTTTCAAACCACGAGAGAGAGAGAGAGAGAGAGCGAGCGAGCGAGCGAGCGAGAGAGAGAGAGAGAGAGAGAGAGAGAGAGGTTTGATGATCTTTTTATGTAAAACTGACCTCTATAGCACCTAATTAACCAGTCTTGTTCCCGGTTAAGATCATTCAAAGACAATCTTTGAATGATCTTAACCGGGATCAAAAAAGGGTTTTTTTTTCAAACCACGCGCCAGAGAGAGAGAGAGAGAGAGAGAAACAGTCCCACCAACCTGTAAAAGTAATGGACGAGGAAGAGTCCCAGCAAAATGCGGTTGGGCCAGAAGTCGAGACGGTCCCCGCCGCTGCACAGCACGAGCATCGCAGGGAAAAGAAAGGCAGGCGCTTCTTGCACCATCCACGCCAGGTTAGCCGGAACAGAGCAGCCGTAAGAGGCTGAAGCGTAGCGGCCGTACGGTGCAGCGGACCCGCGGAGGACCAACACGAACGCCACAACTAGGAAGCCCACCAGCGCGTAGCTCATCGTTTTCATCAGCTGCTCCTCCTGCGGGCCGGAGACGCCTTGCCAGAAAGCTCGGGAGCACAGCAAGCTGCAAGCGAGCCCCGCCGCCGACTCCATCGCCGTCCCAGAAAGAAAGCAGGCGGAGAGGAAGCACTAACGCCGCCAGGCTTTTCCTTCAGCACCTCTGCCGCTCTGGAAGCCAAGAGCGCCCGTCACTCCCTCTCTCTCTCTTCCCGGGCTGGGAGAGGAAAGTTATACAGGCGTCACCTAAAGGTCTGGGGCGATCCGCGGGTGAGAGCGTCATATAGGCAGAGGGGAAAGTCGGACTCCAGGGGCGGAGCTTATCCCCCGGACATGAAAAAGGTAACAGCCCTAGGGAGGGTCAGTTCAGCCCGTGAGAGTTTGGCTTCGTATCGCTTCCCTTCGTTCCCCTTTTCACGGCCGATGAATTGCTCGTGCAGCTTCCTGCCGCACCTACGGGAAAGCGAGACTCCAACACCTCCCATTATTATTATCCACTCGCTGTTGTTGCTCAAGCTCTACAAGAAGGGGAGATTTAGTCCTGGGTGCTACCCAGAAGCGAACTTTGAGCAGTTCTCCCTCTTTTGAATTCCTTAACGATCCCGTTCAGGTGTGCGATCCCTCACTGAAGGCGGGCTTACCTAACTGTAATAGGAAAGTCGTGTGGATAGGATCCACTGAGGGAGGCTCATAGGAGCCTTGTATCTGGTTCCTCTGTACTTGCATTGCCCGAAGAAAGAGGATGAGTGGGTCAATAGTCTTGCAGAAGGAAAGAAAACGTTGCTCAAGGAATCCTTGAGAGTTGAAGTCCACAAGTCATAAAAGGACCATAGTTCCCCACTCCTCTTCTAAGACATGGGTGTCCAATCTTTTGGCTTGCCTGGGCTGCGTTGAATGAGGAAGGATTTTGTTGGGCCGCTCATACAATATGTAATATAGTGAAGGTTTATAAATAACAAATTTCCTTTAAAATTCTGCAATCTTGTGGGGCCACATTATGGAATGGACACTCCTGTTTTAGGAGGTCCTGCTACCACTGATCTATTGATTTTATATATATATATATATATATATATATATATATATATATATATATATATATATATATATATGTGTGTGTGTGTGTGTGTGTGTGTGTGTGTGTGTGTGTGTGTGTGTGTGTGTGTGTGTGTGTGTGTGTGTGTGTGTGTGTGTGTGTGTGTGTATGTGTATATACACACACACACACACACACACACACATATATATATATATATATAATTAAAAAAAATCTAATAGATACCTTTCAACCTGGCTTCGCAGATAAACGGATAAGAACCTGTGGCCTAATGGCTAAGATCTCTGCCTAGTATGCCTAGTGTGCAATATAGCCCAGGTTCAAATCCCAGTAAGGGTATGGCTAGCTGATGAGAGCTAAATAGCTTGAAATACATCTATACTAGTCTCCCTTTATTTATTTATCAGCACAAATTAAAAAACACAAATATAACAAAGGCAACAGTAAAAATATTGGGTTTCTGTCGTGATGGACTCTTGTGACGAGCCGAAGGACAGATGATGGAAGCAGTTAGCTTCCTCCCATAATTGGGGCTTACCAGGGGTTTTAAAAAAAATAAAAAAAATCTAATAGATACCTTTCACCCTGGCTTCGCTGATAAACGGATAAGAGCCTGTGGCCTAATGGCTAAGATCTCTGCCTAGTATGCCTAGTGTGCAATATAGCCCAGGATAGATATATATATATATATATATATATATCATCTATCTATCTATCTATCTATCTATCTATCTATCTATCTATCTATCTATCTATCTATATATTAGTATTTTTAAAAGGGTCTGAATCAGAGGTGGTATACTGCAGGTTCTGACCAATTCTGGAGAATCGATAGTGGAAATTTTGAGTCCTTGAGTGGGGACGGAATGGAGATTTTACAGTATCCTTCACCTGCCACTCCCACCAAGTCATGCCACGCTCACCAAGCCATGCTCACAGAACAGGTAGTAAAAAAAATTTGAATCCCACTATTGGTCTGAATACCTTTTGAATCTACAAGTGCTGGATTTCTTTGATAAGTTGTCCTACAGCAGCTTCTGAGCCAACTCCATATTTAGAGATAAGTAGATATAGTTCATACCTTGGATGTTACCCAATATCCTCCATTTGCCCCTTGGAAATATTTACATGTTTCCATTGACATGTATTCAGGCTACATTATGGCATCCCCCCAAAGGGGCGAAGCTACCAAACATGTTATTAATCATTGTATTCGGACCTTTGCATCGCTGGGACGCCCAAAAGAATTAAAAACAGACAATGGCCCCGCTTACACAAGCGCGGCCTTTGCTGCCTTTTGTAACCAATGGGGCATTGTGCATAAATTTGGCATTCCTTATAACAGCCAGGGTCAGGCGTTGGCTGAGCGTGCCAACCAGACATTAAAACATGCCCTAGACAGATATGTTGGCAATAGGGAAAAAATGCCCCCAGGACTCCCAGCAGTGCAAGACACGCTTAACCTTTGCCTTTATACCCTGAATTTCTTAAATCTTACCGGCAGCCCACCATCCTCAGCAGCTACTCGTCATTTTGCAGCTCCACCTACTGCAGACACCCCCCGTCCACCTGTCTACTATCGCTGCCTGCCTGACCTGACGTGGCGAGGACCTGCTGACCTGATCACCTGGGGGCTACGCTGCAATCCAACTAAAGGACAAGGTTCTTTGGATCCCAGGACGGCATGTAAGACCATATTTGCCCAAACCACCTACACAACCACCTACACAAACACAGAAGCCGCCTGACCATGACCAACCAGCAGGAACCACAGCTTGAGGCTGTCTCTGTCTCTGACCTGGAAAACAGGGCAGAGCACCCTCTACCCTGCACTCCCCCGACTGGCTGCCACATGTTTCGCCGCAGGTCTTCCTAGTTTCGAACATGGTGGGAGGAAGTTTCTAAGCCTGTGGACTGCAGAGCATTTTCATATCACATGGTTATCTTTGCCTTATTGATGGTCATTTTGTTTTTGCTTATCTGGGCTGGGAAATGTGGGGCAGTTCCTGCTGGGGCAAAGGATGCCTCCAGCCCACATCATCGGCCCAAACGCACAATGGATTGGCATGTAAATGAGTTTCATCTTCTTATACACAACCTTACCCGTATTAATAACCTGTCTGATTGCTGGGTTTGTATGCACGGCCCTTCCTCTAACATGCAGGGCTGGCCCATTCTAGTCTCTGGAACTTTAAACCTCACAGGCTGGAATGTTACTGTGTTATATGCTACAACAAGTGATCATGCACATACTATCTACGATTCTGCCCAGTATATCTTGACACATCGGGTCTTACCCCCTCTTGCTCCCATTTGCATTACATGGTGGAATGTTTCACATGAAGGTTATGAAGCAGTAACCATTGGTGGTATCACCAAGCAAATTCCTCTGACCCGCTTTTCTGTCGGGGATTATCCCCACTGCAATGCTACTTTCAAAATTACAGAGACTGGCTATGATTGTTCACACTTATCATTACCTGAGCATTTTAAGTGTAGAAAAGAAGATAGTATAATCATAGATTTATTCTCTAACAAGAGAGGGATGGTTGCCTTTAACAGCATACAGGAACAAATCTGGGGCCATCATGGGTATTATTTGTATGGGTTACCACCTGGCCTGTACTGGCTTTGTGGTCATTGGGCTGGGAAGGTGTTGCCCCCTGTATGGAATGGTACTTGCACTATTGGAACTCTGGCACCTGCCGGAATCTCAGCACATCCCATGTCTCAACCCGATAGTGCCTGGGAGAAACAATTTGGGTGGGCCAGACAAAAGAAAGCAATCGATCCAGCTTTAGGTTACGATCCTGACAATACCTATCTGACAGAGGGTGAAAGATTTATTGCTATAGCCCTACCACTCTTGGGTGTCGCATGGAACGTTAAACAACTGCGCATTCTATCTGCTCAACTGGAAACTCTAGCTAACACCACGATATTTGGGCTACAAGCCCTGCAGGCCGAAGTCGACTCTTTAGCTGGAATATTAACTCAACATAGATTAGCTTTGGATTACTTGTTAAGCAAGGAAGGAGGCCTATGTGTTTGGTTGAATGCTACCTGTTGTCATTATTTGAACCAGTCCGGAGAAATTGAAACCAGTGTGGAAAAATTACATGATATTGTTCAAACAGTTAGACAAACATATAAGGCCTCGGATTCCTGGTGGGATTGGCTGACCTCTTGGTTACCCAATTTTAGCTGGTTGGGAAATGTTGCCAAGATCATTATAACCTTTGTTGCTTTGCTAATAATGCTGTGCTGCTGCATTCAATGCCTGCCCTCCCTTTTTCAGCTATGCAAAGGCCTTTTTTTCCTCAGCTAGGAAGGACGCTCTTATCAACGAAACTAAATACCTTCTGGACGCTGAGGACGACCATGAGCTGGACAACAATCTGTTTGTAAAGGTGTTTGCTATAACCAGTGATGATGAAGAATCTGCATTTTGATATGTTTGCTTCCCTCCTTCTCATTTTAAAACAAAAATGAGGAGATGTTGAGATCCATTACCAGTTCTGTGTATAGGGCAGCTATATGGCTGTCTGGAAAACACAGGCCCAGAGATGGATGCTAACAAAAACATTCTTGTTAGCAATAAAAAGTTTTCCTGTTAATTAGCGTACCACTCTGTACTAGTTTATTTAGCAGTTAACACCTTAAAGGAATGCAGGAATGCGAGCTGTTAGCTTTCCCCCACTCTCCCTATCTCTTTACTTCCCTCCCTTCTCATCTATATATCTTCTCCTGTCCAAGGACAAGCAGCCCCCTTTTTCTTATCCTCTTTTGCCCAGAGACGAAGCCTTTTGCCACACTGCATTATTATTATTGGATTATTTACTCATGCGCCTTTTGATGCAATTTGTACACACCTTCTCTTTGTTTGGAACGAATAAAAAGAGCCCCACAGGCATTGCTCGGGGCCAAGGCAAGCCAAGCCAGGCCAGTGAAGCCAGCCAGTAAAGCTCACCCCAAGAGAGATTTGTCTGGTGTCTTTCTTCTCATTCGGCTACATGAGCGGCCCATCAGAAGCGTGTAAAAGCCGCAGAAAGAAACACATGGATTTTTTTTTGTAACCAACTGATACACTTTCTACAGTATGTAAAGAAAGAGGATTTTTTTGTGTTGTGTCTGTTTTGAAAAATAAAACTAAAAAAACTTTTAATAAAAAAAATAGGGAGAGCTTTATCAAAGATTTCAAAAAGGAATTAGGAAATACCGTTTTCCCGAAAATAAGACCTCCCCAGATAATAAGCCCAATTAGGCTTTTGAGCGCATGAGCTAAAATAAGCCCTCCCCCCAAACTAAGCCCTCCCTGAAAATATTGCAATACAGCTGCAGCCATGAGGTTACCATGCTCGCCAACTCCTGCATTTCAAAAATAATAAGACCTCCCGACTTCCGGGGGAGGAGCCTCTCGTCGCCGGGGGCTCAACGGAGCTCCCCTCAGAGTTCTGGTCTGTATATCTAAAAGATCTATAGATATCTCCCCTTTTAGGCAGAAAGGGGCAGGGAGGAGCTCAGTCGTTAGAATCTCTTTGAAGTTCACAGCCTTTTGTCTTTCGCTGTGAACGGAGAAGAGGTTCAACACAAAGCTGAGCTTTTTTTTTTTTTACTCCAGCCAGATCTTCTCAGCTGTTTTTTTTTCAGCCCAAGGCAGGTCGTCCTCCCCCCTCAGAACAAATCTAAGCTATTTAAAATCGGTCCGGGCAGCGACCATTCCTGAAAACCTTTTTGGTTTATTATTATTTAAAATACCAGCTTCAATCTTACAAAAAACTCCTTTGTTTAACTGTTTTTCAAAATGGCGATTTTATAGCCTTCGCAGTTGATATATTTAATCAGCCCTGTTTTTCTGAAGACTTCTCTTTACTAATTGCCAAAGTTTACTCAAAGTATTTTATTGCAAATCAAGGTGTGCAGAGACTTTGTTCGCTTTTGTTCTTTTATAATGGCTCCCAAGTCAAAAAATTCTAAGCATTTTCTTAACAATACATCCCAAGTAATCGCTATAAAGCCACAGTCTTTGCCTTCTACGCCCCCTACTGGAGATCTGTTAACGAAAGAATTTCTTTTTGAAACTCTCAGAGAATTTAGAGAGGAAATAATGCAATTTATTTCGGAGCTATGTGATAAACTTGATGCCAAGATTGCCCAAACAAAGGAGGATACCATCGGAGTTATAACCGTGATGACAGATTACATTGCAGGAATGGAGGATAAATTGGAACTTTTGGAACAAGACAATTTTAATCTGACATCTAAAATCGAAAAGTTGCAACAGGAAGTTGAAAAGGCAGAGAGACAACTTGTTATGACAAATTATAAAAAGACTGCATTTGCAATAAGAGTTAGGGGATTGCGTGAAAACGAACAGGAGAATTTGAAGCAGACCTTTTTTGAGGCTTTCAGTCGTGTGGTGGGAGGTCCGGGACTCAACTTTAATTGGCAGATCCAAAAAATTTACCGCCATAATTCGTGGACAGCAAAACAGAGACAGCTTCCGAGAGATGTGGTTATATATTTTGCTACAAAAGAATCCAGAAACGCGATACTACAAGAGTTCTACAACAACAGGCTGCGAATTGATGGACAGGATTTGATCGTTTTTAAAGAGGTGCCACCCCAGATGTTAAAAGCCAGGAGAGACTATGCTTTTTTAACTAAAGAACTTAGAGATAATCAGATACAGTACAGATGGGAGGCGCCATTTGGTATTACAGTCACACTTGACGATCAGAAACATCGCCTCAACTCAGCTTGTGAAGCCCGAGACTTTTATCATAAGATTTTAAAGGCGGGACTTCCTGAATTACCCGGACTTGGACAAATACAAGGAGAAGTACAAGAGAAACAACCAATCACACAACTACAAGGCGGGAGCTATCGTTTTTCCCCTTCGGAAGGGCAGCAGAGCGGAGAACAAGGATTTAGTTATGCTTCCAAAACATTTGCTTAATCTTAACTTGAATAACACTCTGTGACTATGTCTTGTAGAAAATGGCATAGCGGTATACTGATCAAGAGACATTAAGGCTGTAAGAAATGATGCTGATCGCCTCGGAAATTATATTGCATGGGACTTAAAAAAAAGACTTGATGGACAACTTGGAACTTTTACATAAACTGCTTATGTTTTATTCTCTAGGGTGAGGAAGGCGGAGCTTGTGATGCTTTCGGATTGTGGTTTAGGTTGAATCAAGTTGGGAAGGGTGGCGCAGATGGGAGGGTAGTGAAGGTTTAGAGATTATTTTGAGCCAGAAAGTAAGTTGACTTTTATAGTAATTTTTATTTGAACATAATGTTTGGAAGAATATACTCAGGGAGCTTGAAGGAAGGCGGAGCAAATAGGGGAGGTGTACGGATGATAATAAAATATATATATGGACACGGGTAGAGGCAGGATGAGAGGAGTTGGAACAGAAACCAAGAGAAATATTTGAGGTGTTTAAGTTGCTTTATAGAGAAAGAGGTAAAAGGGACATATTAAAGGTTTGGAAATGGATACATATTTAGATAAAGAGATAAGGTCCCTAGCTAGAGTAGAATTTTATTTGATTAACTCACTTGGTTTCAACATAGTTTGAAATCCTGCAAGTAATAAATTAATTGAGACTAGGAATGATGCACATTGCTTAAGTGTTAATAATGATGGGAAGCTGAGCTTAAGGTAGAGAGTTTATTGATTTCTCTTTTTTTGGGGGGGGTCTTTTTCCCCTTTCTTTTTTTATTTTTTATTTTTTTTTAGCTTCTAATCTATTTGGTTTCAATATACTCCAGACTTTGCTTGATAAGGAACGATGTCGGGAATGGGATCTGGGAAGTCGGAAGGGGGTCTGGGAGGGGGGTTCATGGGGGGGAGGGGGGAGGGTGGAAATATAGATTCAATTTTTAAAATAATGAATGCACTTGGATACTGTTGCTTTTTTTTTCTTTCTTTTTTTTCCCTTTCCTTTAATTTTTTTTTCTTATAATTTTAGTGTAAATTACAAAACGAATAGACCAATGAATAGTAAAAATACACCGAAGTGAGGAGTAGAGGGAAAGAAGAGGGAGGAATTAAGAGGGAGTGAGAAGGGAATGTAAGGAGGGTGAGATGGTGGGAAGGGGAGAAAGGAATGGTTGAGGGGGAGGGGAAGTAGAAGAGGGGATTGTTGGAGGGGAGAAATGAAAGTTGGAGGGGTAGAAGAAAGGGTGTATGAAGGATAGAAGTGTTATGAGTTGTGTTTATTGCTTTTTTTAACTGCACAGTATTTAAGTGATTGTATAAAGGAAAATGAAAATGAAATAAAAGATGTTAATACAAAAAATAATAAGACCTCCCCAAAAACAAGGCCAAGTGCTTATTTCAGGAGTCAAAAGAAAATAAGACCCTGTCTTATTTTCGGGGAAACACGGTACTGATTCAGATATTGCATACTGTGATGGTGATTATATAAAGTTTTTTTCCAAATGTATGTTTAATGAGATGAAGTAAATAAAAAAAAATAAACAAGGTCTTTTATAATTAAGAACATTTTAATGCTTAAACCAATGTTTGTATTGTTTTAATGTTTTTTTTACTGTTTTTATTGTTTTAAAATGTTTTTAAGATTTTAATTATGATGTTTTTAAATTTTTAGCTGCATTTGCTGAGAAGGATAGCTATGGAAATCAATCAATCAAACAAACAAACGAATAATATGGAGTTATCAATCTTCATATGCACAATACTAAGAATGAACTGAGTTTTAAAATTTTATCAGAGGGGCAAGTATATGGTTGCTGCAACTTCTTATAAACTGCAAATGGTGCTTACATTACGCCTTGAAATGTAACCTGTCTGTGATACTCCGTAGAAGGCCATCCAATAAATAAACCCCAATAAATTAGTACAATATATAGACCCATCCAGAGTTTCTTTTGACAGTCCCCCTCCTCTCAAAATGTGACTTTTTATATGCATCTGTTGATGACTGAGCTCTTCTCTCTTTTTATAGTTTTGAAGAATAAAGTGACAATGATGAAGAAAAGGTAGGTGGACAGTAATCTATCTAATCAAGATAAAGCATGATCCTATTCCAATCAACAAAGATTTAAATAAAGCTAGGATTTCACTTCAGATGTTGAGAAACTTCAGATGTTGTTGTTAGTTAGTTAGTTAGTTAGTTAGTTAGTTAGTTAGTTAGTTAGTTAGTTAGTTTCAGCCCTAGCCAAATCCACCTCTGGCAGATGTTGCCATCTATGTTGTCTGTCAAAAGTGCTGTTTTCAAATTCTGCCTAGAAATAATTGACCAGAGCCTCATAGGTTGGGGTTTATACTGGCTGATGATCTTTTTATGTAAAACTGACCTCTATAGCAGTGTTTCCCAACCTTGGCAATCTGAAGATGTCCTGACATCTTCAAGTTGCCAAGGTTGGGAAACACTGCTCTATAGCACCTAATTAACCAGCCCTGTTCCCGGTTAAGATCATTCAAAGACAATCTCTTAAAAAAAGCAAGAAATTCCTTTAAAAATAGTTTTTTTTTTCAAACCACGCGCCAGAGAGGGAGGGAGGGAGGGAGGGAGAGAGAGAGAGAGAGAGAGAGAGAGAGAGAGAGAGAGAGAGAGAGAGAGAGAGAGAGAGAGAGAGAGAGAGAGAAAACAGTCCCACCAACCTGTAAAAGTAATGGACGAGGAAGAGTCCCAGCAGAAAGCGGTTGGGCCAGAAGTCGAGACGGTCCCCGCCGCTGCACAGCACGAGCATCGCAGGGAAAAGAAAGGCAGGCGCTTCTTGCACCATCCACGCCAGGTTAGCCGGAACAGAGCAGCCGTAAGAGGCTGAAGCGTAGCGGCCGTACGGTGCAGCGGCCCCGCGGAGGACCAACCCGAACGCCACAACTAGGAAGCCCACCAGCGCGTAGCTCATCATTTTCATCAACTGCTGCTCCTGCGGGCCGGAGACGCCTTGCCAGAAAGCTCGGGAGCACAGCAAGCTGCAAGCCAGCTCCGCCGCCGACTCCATCGCCGTCTCAGAACGAAAGCAGGCGGAGAGGAAACGCTAACGCCGCCAGGCTTTTCCTTCAGCACCTCTGCCGCTCTGGAAGCCAAGAGCGCCCGTCACTCTCTCTCTCTCTCTTTCTCTTCCCGGGCTAGAAGAGGAAAACCTTCCGGGCGTCACCTAAAGGTCTGGAGCGATCCGCGGGTGAGAGCGTCATATAGGCAGAGGGGAAAGTCGGACTCCAGGGGCGGAGCTTATCTCCAGAAAACGGTAACAGCCCTAGGGAGGGTCAGTTCAGCCCGTGAGAGTTTGGCTTCGCATCGCTTCCCTTCCGTTCCCCTTTTCACGGTCGATGAAATTGCTCGTGCAGCTTCCTGCCGCACCTACGGGAAAGCGAGACACCAACACCTCGCATTATTATTATCCACTCGCTGTTGTTGCTCAGGCTCTACAAGAAGGGGAGATTTAGTCCTGGGTGCTACCCAGAAGCGAACTTTGAGCAGTTCTCCCTCTTTTGAATTCCTTAATGATCCCGTTCAGTTGTGCGAACTGAAGGCGGGCTTACCTAACTGTAATAGGAAAGTCGTGTGGATAGGATCCACTGAGGGAGGCTCATAGGGAAAAGGGCCCCCTTGTATCTGGTTCCTCTGTGTTTGTATTGCCCGAAGAAAGAGGATGAGTGGGTCAATGGTCTTGCAGAAGGAAAGAAAACGTTGCTCAAGGAATCCTTGAGAGTTGAAGTCCACAAGTCATAAAAGGACCATAGTTCCCCACTTCTCTTCTAAAACATGGGTGTCCAATCTTTTGGCTTGCCTGGGCTGCGTTGAATGAGGAAGGATTTTGTTGGGCCGCTCATACAATATGTAATATAGTGAAGGTTTATAAATAACAAATTTCCTTTAAAATTCTGCAATCTTGTGGGGCCACATGGAATGGATACACCTGTTTTAGGAGGTCCTGCTAGCACTGATCTATTGATTATATATATATATATATATATATATATATATATATATACACACACACACACACACACATATACACATACATACATACATACATACATACATACATACATACATACATACATACATACATACATACATACATATATATATATATATATATATATATATATATATATATATATATAATAAAAATAAAAAAATCTAATAGATACCTTTCAACCTGGCTTCGCAGATAAACGGATAAGAACCTGTGGCCTAATGGCTAAGATCTCTGCCTAGTATGCCTAGTGTGCAATATAGCCCAGGTTCAAATCCCAGTAAGGGTATGGCTAGCTGATGAGAGCTAAATAGCTTGAAATAGATCTATACTAGTCTCCCTTTATTTATTTATCAGCACAAATAAAAAAACACAAATATAACAAAGGCAACAGTAAAAATATTGGGTTTCTGTCGTGATGGACTCTTGTGACAAGCCGAAGGACAGATGATGGAAGCAGTTAGCTTCCTCCCATAATTGGGGCTTACCAGGGGTTTTAAAAAAATAAAAAAAAATCTAATAGATACCTTTCACCCTGGCTTCGCTGATAAACGGATAAGAGCCTGTGGCCTAATGGCTAAGATCTCTGCCTAGTATGCCTAGTGTGCAATATAGCCCAGGTTCAAATCCCAGTAAGGACATTATATATATATTATATATTATATATTATATATTATATATTATATATTATATATTATATATTATATATTATATATTATATATTATATATTATATATTATATATTATATATTATATATTATATATTATATATTATATATTATATATTATATATTATATATTATATATTATATATTATATATTATATATTATATATTATATATATATATATATATATATATATCTTGTAGTATTTTTAAACGGGTCTGAATCAGAGGTGGTATACTGCAGGTTCTGACCAATTCTGGAGAATCGATAGTGGAAATTTTGAGTCCTTGAGTGGGGACGGAATGGAGATTTTACAGTGTCCTTCACCTGCCACTCCCACAAAGTCATGCCACGCTCACCAAGCCATGCTCACAGAACAGGTAGTAAAAAAATTTTGAATCCCACTATTGGTCTGAATACCTTTTGAATCTACAAGTGCTGGATTTCTTTGATAAGTTGTCCTACAGCAGCTTCTGAGCCAACTCCATATTTAGAGATAAGTAGATATAGTTCATACCTTGGATGTTACCCAATATCCTCCATTTGCCCCTTGGAAATATTTACATGTTTCCATTGACACGTATTCAGGCTACATTATGGCATCCCCCCAAAGGGGCGAAGCTACCAGACATGTTATTAATCATTGTATTTGGACCTTTGCATCGCTGGGACGCCCAAAAGAATTAAAAACAGACAATGGCCCCGCTTACACAAGCGCGGCCTTTGCTGCCTTTTGTAACCAATGGGGCATTGTGCATAAATTTGGCATTCCTTATAACAGCCAGGGTCAGGCGTTGGCTGAGCGTGCCAACCAGACATTAAAACATGCCCTAGACAGATATGTTGGCAATAGGGAAAAAATGCCCCCAGGACTCCCAGCAGTGCAAGACACGCTTAACCTTTGCCTTTATACCCTGAATTTCTTAAATCTTACCGGCAGCCCACCATCCTCAGCAGCTACTCGTCATTTTGCAGCTCCACCTACTGCAGACACCCCCCGTCCACCTGTCTACTATCGCTGCCTGCCTGACCTGACGTGGCGAGGACCTGCTGACCTGATCACCTGGGGGATACGCTGCAATCCAACTAAAGGACAAGGTTCTTTGGATCCCAGGACGGCATGTAAGACCATATTTGCCCAAACCACCTACACAACCACCTACACAAACACAGAAGCCGCCTGACCATGACCAACCAGCAGGAACCACAGCTTGAGGCCGTCTCTGTCTCTGACCTGGAAAACAGGGCAGAGCACCCTCTACCCTGCACTCCCCCGACTGGCTGCCACATGTTTCGCCGCAGGTCTTCCTAGTTTCGAACATGGTGGGAGGAAGTTTCTAAGCCTGTGGACTGCAGAGCATTTTCATATCACATGGTTATCTTTGCCTTATTGATGGTCATTTTGTTTTTGCTTATCTGGGCTGGGAAATGTGGGGCAGTTCCTGCTGGGGCAAAGGATGCCTCCAGCCCACATCATCGGCCCAAACGCACAATGGATTGGCATGTAAATGAGTTTCATCTTCTTATACACAACCTTACCCGTATTAATAACCTGTCTGATTGCTGGGTTTGTATGCACGGCCCTTCCTCTAACATGCAGGGCTGGCCCATTCTAGTCTCTGGAACTTTAAACCTCACAGGCTGGAATGTTACTGTGTTATATGCTACAACAAGTGATCATGCACATACTATCTACGATTCTGCCCAGTATATCTTGACACATCGGGTCTTACCCCCTCTTGCTCCCATTTGCATTACATGGTGGAATGTTTCACATGAAGGTTATGAAGCAGTAACCATTGGTGGTATCACCAAGCAAATTCCTCTGACCCGCTTTTCTGTCGGGGATTATCCCCACTGCAATGCTACTTTCAAAATTACAGAGACTGGCTATGATTGTTCACACTTATCATTACCTGAGCATTTTAAGTGTAGAAAAGAAGATAGTATAATCATAGATTTATTCTCTAACAAGAGAGGGATGGTTGCCTTTAACAGCATACAGGAACAAATCTGGGGCCATCATGGGCATTACTTGTATGGGTTACCACCTGGTCTGTACTGGCTTTGTGGTCATTGGGCTGGGAAGGTGTTGCCCCCTGTATGGAATGGTACTTGCACTATTGGAACTCTGGCACCTGCCGGAATCTCAGCACATCCCATGTCTCAACCCGATAGTGCCTGGGAGAAACAATTTGGGTGGGCCAGACAAAAGAAAGCAATCGATCCAGCTTTAGGTTACAATCCTGACAATACCTATCTGACAGAGGGTGAAAAATTTATTGCTATAGCCCTACCACTCTTGGGTGTCGCATGGAACGTTAAACAACTGCGCATTCTATCTGCTCAACTGGAAACTCTAGCTAACACCACGATATTTGGGCTACAAGCCCTGCAGGCCGAAGTCGACTCTTTAGCTGGAATATTAACTCAACATAGATTAGCTTTGGATTACTTGTTAAGCAAGGAAGGAGGCCTATGTGTTTGGTTGAATGCTACCTGTTGTCATTATTTGAACCAGTCCGGAGAAATTGAAACCAGTGTGGAAAAATTACATGATGTTGTTCAAACAGTTAGACAAACATATAAGGCCTCGGATTCCTGGTGGGATTGGCTGACCTCTTGGTTACCCAATTTTAGCTGGTTGGGAAATGTTGCCAAGATCATTATAACCTTTGTTGCTTTGCTAATAATGCTGTGCTGCTGCATTCAATGCCTGCCCTCCCTTTTTCAGCTATGCAAAGGCCTTTTTTTCCTCAGCTAGGAAGGACGCTCTTATCAACGAAACTAAATACCTTCTGGACGCTGAGGACGACCATGAGCTGGACAACAATCTGTTTGTAAAGGTGTTTGCTATAACCAGTGATGATGAAGAATCTGCATTTTGATATGTTTGCTTCCCTCCTTCTCATTTTAAAACAAAAATGAGGAGATGTTGAGATCCATTACCAGTTCTGTGTATAGGGCAGCTATATGGCTGTCTGGAAAACACAGGCCCAGAGATGGATGCTAACAAAAACATTCTTGTTAGCAATAAAAAGTTTTCCTGTTAATTAGCGTACCACTCTGTACTAGTTTATTTAGCAGTTAACACCTTAAAGGAATGCAGGAATGCGAGCTGTTAGCTTTCCCCCACTCTCCCTATCTCTTTACTTCCCTCCCTTCTCATCTATATATCTTCTCCTGTCCAAGGACAAGCAGCCCCCTTTTTCTTATCCTCTTTTGCCCAGAGACGAAGCCTTTTGCCACACTGCATTATTATTATTGGATTATTTACTCATGCGCCTTTTGATGCAATTTGTACACACCTTCTCTTTGTTTGGAACGAATAAAAAGAGCCCCACAGGCATTGCTCGGGGCCAAGGCAAGCCAAGCCAGGCCAGTGAAGCCAGCCAGTAAAGCTCACCCCAAGAGAGATTTGTCTGGTGTCTTTCTTCTCATTCGGCTACATGAGCGGCCCATCAGAAGCGTGTAAAAGCCGCAGAAAGAAACACACGGATTTTTTTTTGTAACCAACTGATACACTTTCTACAGTATGTAAAGAAAGAGGATTTTTTTGTGTTGTGTCTGTTTTGAAAAATAAAACTAAAAAAACTTTTAATAAAAAAAATAGGGAGAGCTTTATCAAAGATTTCAAAAAGGAATTAGGAAATACCATTTTCCCGAAAATAAGACCTCCCCAGATAATAAGCCCAATTAGGCTTTTGAGCGCATGAGCTAAAATAAGCCCTCCCCCCAAACTAAACCCTCCCTGAAAATATTGCAATACAGCTGCAGCCATGAGGTTACCATGCTCGCCAACTCCTGCATTTCAAAAATAATAAGACCTCCCGACTTCCGGGGGAGGAATCTCTCGTCGCCGGGGGCTCAACGGAGCTCCCCTCAGAGTTCTGGTCTGTATATCTAAAAGATCTATAGATATCTCCCCTTTTAGGCAGAAAGGGGCAGGGAGGAGCTCAGTCGTTAGAATCTCTTTGAAGTTCACAGCCTTTTGTCTTTCGCTGTGAACGGAGAAGAGGTTCAACACAAAACTGAGCTTTTTTTTTTTTTTACTCCAGCCAGATCTTCTCAGCTGTTTTTTTTTCAGCCCAAGGCAGGTCGTCCTCCCCCCTCAGAACAAATCTAAGCTATTTAAAATCGGTCCGGGCAGCGACCATTCCTGAAAACCTTTTTTGTTTATTATTATTTAAAATACCAGCTTCAATCTTACAAAAAACTCCTTTGTTTAACTGTTTTTCAAAATGGCGATTTTATAGCCTTCGCAGTTGATATATTTAATCAGCCCTGTTTTTCTGAAGACTTCTCTTTACTAATTGCCAAAGTTTACTCAAAGTATTTTATTGCAAATCAAGGTGTGCAGAGACTTTGTTCGCTTTTGTTCTTTTATAATGGCTCCCAAGTCAAAAAATTCTAAGCATTTTCTTAACAATACATCCCAAGTAATCGCTATAAAGCCACAGTCTTTGCCTTCTACGCCCCCTACTGGAGATCTGTTAACGAAAGAATTTCTTTTTGAAACTCTCAGAGAATTTAGAGAGGAAATAATGCAATTTATTTCGGAGCTATGTGATAAACTTGATGCCAAGATTGCCCAAACAAAGGAGGATACCATCGGAGTTATAACCGTGATGACAGATTACATTGCAGGAATGGAGGATAAATTGGAACTTTTGGAACAAGACAATTTTAATCTGACATCTAAAATCGAAAAGTTGCAACAGGAAGTTGAAAAGGCAGAGAGACAACTTGTTATGACAAATTATAAAAAGACTGCGTTTGCAATAAGAGTTAGGGGATTGCGTGAAAACGAACAGGAGAATTTGAAGCAGACCTTTTTTGAGGCTTTCAGTCGTGTGGTGGGAGGTCCGGGACTCAACTTTAATTGGCAGATCCAAAAAATTTACCGCCATAATTCGTGGACAGCAAAACAGAGACAGCTTCCGAGAGATGTGGTTATATATTTTGCTACAAAAGAATCCAGAAACGCGATACTACAAGAGTTCTACAACAACAGGCTGCGAATTGATGGACAGGATTTGATCGTTTTTAAAGAGGTGCCACCCCAGATGTTAAAAGCCAGGAGAGACTATGCTTTTTTAACTAAAGAACTTAGAGATAATCAGATACAGTACAGATGGGAGGCGCCATTTGGTATTACAGTCACACTTGACGATCAGAAACATCGCCTCAACTCAGCTTGTGAAGCCCGAGACTTTTATCATAAGATTTTAAAGGCGGGACTTCCTGAATTACCCGGACTTGGACAAATACAAGGAGAAGTACAAGAGAAACAACCAATCACACAACTACAAGGCGGGAGCTATCGTTTTTCCCCTTCGGAAGGGCAGCAGAGCGGAGAACAAGGATTTAGTTATGCTTCCAAAACATTTGCTTAATCTTAACTTGAATAACATTCTGTGACTATGTCTTGTAGAAAATGGCATAGCGGTATACTGATCAAGAGACATTAAGGCTGTAAGAAATGATGCTGATCGCCTCGGAAATTATATTGCATGGGACTTAAAAAAAAGACTTGATGGACAACTTGGAACTTTTACATAAACTGCTTATGTTTTATTCTCTAGGGTGAGGAAGGCGGAGCTTGTGATGCTTTCGGATTGTGGTTTAGGTTGAATCAAGTTGGGAAGGGTGGCGCAGATGGGAGGGTAGTGAAGGTTTAGAGATTATTTTGAGCCAGAAAGTAAGTTGACTTTTATAGTAATTTTTATTTGAACATAATGTTTGGAAGAATATACTCAGGGAGCTTGAAGGAAGGCGGAGCAAATAGGGGAGGTGTACGGATGATAATAAAATATATATATGGACACGGGTAGAGGCAGGATGAGAGGAGTTGGAACAGAAACCAAGAGAAATATTTGAGGTGTTTAAGTTGCTTTATAGAGAAAGAGGTAAAAGGGACATATTAAAGGTTTGGAAATGGATACATATTTAGATAAAGAGATAAGGTCCCTAGCTAGAGTAGAATTTTATTTGATTAACTCACTTGGTTTCAACATAGTTTGAAATCCTGCAAGTAATAAATTAATTGAGACTAGGAATGATGCACATTGCTTAAGTGTTAATAATGATGGGAAGCTGAGCTTAAGGTAGAGAGTTTATTGATTTCTCTTTTTTGGGGGGGGTCTTTTTCCCCTTTCTTTTTTTATTTTTTATTTTTTTTTAGCTTCTAATCTATTTGGTTTCAATATACTCCAGACTTTGCTTGATAAGGAACGATGTCGGGAATGGGATCTGGGAAGTCGGAAGGGGGTCTGGGAGGGGGGTTCATGGGGGGGAGGGGGGAGGGTGGAAATATAGATTCAATTTTTAAAACAATGAATGCACTTGGATACTGTTGCTTTTTTTTCTTTCTTTTTTTTCCCTTTCCTTTAATTTTTTTTTCTTATAATTTTAGTGTAAATTACAAAACGAATAGACCAATGAATAGTAAAAATACACCGAAGTGAGGAGTAGAGGGAAAGAAGAGGGAGGAATTAAGAGGGAGTGAGAAGGGAATGTAAGGAGGGTGAGATGGTGGGAAGGGGAGAAAGGAATGGTTGAGGGGGAGGGGAAGTAGAAGAGGGGATTGTTGGAGGGGAGAAATGAAAGTTGGAGGGGTAGAAGAAAGGGTGTATGAAGGATAGAAGTGTTATGAGTTGTGTTTATTGCTTTTTTTAACTGCACAGTATTTAAGTGATTGTATAAAGGAAAATGAAAATGAAATAAAAGATGTTAATACAAAAAATAATAAGACCTCCCCAAAAACAAGGCCAAGTGCTTATTTCAGGAGTCAAAAGAAAATAAGGCCCTGTCTTATTTTCGGGGAAACACGGTACTGATTCAGATATTGCATACTGTGATGGTGATTATATAAAGTTTTTTTCCAAATGTATGTTTAATGAGATGAAGTAAATAAAAAAAAATAAACAAGGTCTTTTATAATTAAGAACATTTTAATGCTTAAACCAATGTTTGTATTGTTTTAATGTTTTTTTTACTGTTTTTATTGTTTTAAAATGTTTTTAAGATTTTAATTATGATGTTTTTAAATTTTTAGCTGCATTTGCTGAGAAGGATAGCTATGGAAATCAATCAATCAAACAAACAAACGAATAATATGGAGTTATCAATCTTCATATGCACAATACTAAGAATGAACTAAGTTTTAAAATTTTATCAGAGGGGCAAGTATATGGTTGCTGCAACTTCTTATAAACTGCAAATGGTGCTTACATTACGCCTTGAAATGTAACCTGTCTATGATACTCCATAGAAGGCCATCCAATAAATAAACCCCAATAAATTAGTACAATATATAGACCCATCCAGAGTTTCTTTTGACAGTCCCCCTCCTCTCAAAATGTGACTTTTTATATGCATCTGTTGATGACTGAGCTCTTCTCTCTTTTTATAGTTTTGAAGAATAAAGTGACAATGATGAAGAAAAGGTACGTGGACAGTAATCTATCTAATCAAGAAAAAAAAGCACGATCCTATTCCAATCAACAAAGATTTAAATAAAGCTAGGATTTCAGTTCAGATGTTGAGCTTGTTAGTTAGTTAGTTAGTTAGTTAGTTAGTTAGTTAGTTAGTTAGTTAGTTAGTTAGTTAGTTTCAGCCCTAGCCATCGCCACCTCTGGCAGATGTTGCCATCTATGTTCTCTGTCAAAGGTGCTGTTTTCAAATTCTGCCTAGAAATAATTGACCAGAGCCTCATAGGTTGGGGTTTATACTGGCTGATGATCTTTTTATGTAAAACTGACCTCTATAGCAGTGTTTCCCAACCTTGGCAATCTGAATCTTCAAGTTGCCAAGGTTGGGAAACACTGCTCTATAGCACCTCATTAACCAGCCCTGTTCCCGGTTAAGATCATTCAAAGACAATCTCTTTAAAAAAGCAAGAAATTCCTTTAAAAATAGTTTTTTTTTCAAACCACGCGCCAGAGAGGGAGGGAGGGAGGGAGGGAGGGAGGGAGGGAGGGAGAGAGAGAGAGAGAGAGAGAGAGAGAGAGAGAGAGAGAGAGAGAGAGAGAGAGAGAGAGAGAGAGAGAGAGAGTGAGAGAGAGAGAGAGAGAGAGAGAGAGAGAGAGAAAACAGTCCCACCAACCTGTAAAAGTAATGGACGAGGAAGAGTCCCAGCAAAATGCGGTTGGGCCAGAAGTCGAGACGGTCCCCGCCGCTGCACAGCACGAGCATCGCAGGGAAAAGAAAGGCAGGCGCTTCTTGCACCATCCACGCCAGGTTAGCCGGAACAAGGCAGCCGTAAGAGGCTGAAGCGTAGCGGCCGTACGGTGCAGCGGCCCCGCGGAGGACCAACCCGAACGCCACAACTAGGAAGCCCACCAGCGCGTAGCTCATCATTTTCATCAACTGCTCCTCCTGCGGGCCGGAGACGCCTTGCCAGAAAGCTCGGGAGCACAGCAAGCTGCAAGCCAGCTCCGCCGCCGACTCCATCGCCGTCTCAGAACGAAAGCAGGCGGAGAGGAAACGCTAACGCCGCCAGGCTTTTCCTTCAGCACCTCTGCCGCTCTGGAAGCCAAGAGCGCCCGTCACTCTCTCTCTCTCTCTTTCTCTTCCCGGGCTAGGAGAGGAAAACCTTCCGGGCGTCACCTAAAGGTCTGGGGCGATCCGCGGGTGAGAGCGTCATATAGGCAGAGGGGAAAGTCGGACTCCAGGGGCGGAGCTTATCTCCAGAAAACGGTAACAGCCCTAGGGAGGGTCAGTTCAGCCCGTGAGAGTTTGGCTTCGCATCGCTTCCCTTCCCTTCCGTTCCCCTTTTCACGGTCGATGAATTGCTCGTGCAGCTTCCTGCCGCACCTACGGGAAAGCGAGACTCCAACACCTCGCATTATTATTATCCACTCGCTGTTGTTGCTCAGGCTCTACAAGAAGGGGAGATTTAGTCCTGGGTGCTACCCAGAAGCGAACTTTGAGCAGTTCTCCCTCTTTTGAATTCCTTAATGCAGTGTTTTTCAACCTTTTTGTGCAAAGGCACACTTTTTTCATGAAAAAAAAATCACAAGGCACACCACCATTAGAAAATGTTAAAAAAATTTAACTCTGTGCCTATATTGACTATATATAAAGTGTTTTTCCCACGGCACACCTTACACTATGTCACGGCACACTAGTGTGCCGCAGCACAGTGGTTGAAAAACACTGCCTTAATGATCCCGTTCAGTTGTGCGATCCCTCACTGAAGCCGGACTTACCTAACTGTAATAGGAAAAGTCGTGTGGATAGGATCCACTGAGGGAGGCTCATAGGGAAAAGGGCCCCCTTGTATCTGGTTCCTCTGTACTTGCATTGCCCGGAGAAAGAGGATGAGTGGGTCAATAGTCTTGCAGAAGGAAAGAAAACGTTGCTCAAGGAATCCTTGAGAGTTGAAGTCCACAAGTCATAAAAGGACCATAGTTCCCCACTTCTTCCAAGGTGGCGCAGTGGTTAAATGCAGCACTGCAGGCTACTGCTAGATCAGCAGGTCAGCGGTTCAAATCTCACCGGCTCAGGGTTGACTCAGCCTTCCATCCTTCCGAGGTGGGTAAAATGAGGACCCAGATTGTTGGGGGCAATATGCTGACTCTCTGTAAACCGCTTAGAGAGGCCTGAAAGGCCTATGAAGCGGTATATAAGTCTACTGCTATTGCTATTGCTATTATTCTCTTCTAAGACATGGGTGTCCAATCTTTTGGCTTGCCTGGGCTGCGTTGAATGAAGAAGGATTTTGTTGGGCCACTCATACAATATGTAATATAGTGAAGGTTTATAAATAACAAATTTCCTTTAAAAGTCTGCAATCTTGTGGGGCCACATTATGGAATGGACACTCCTGTTTTAGGAGGTCCTGCTAGCACTGATCTATTGATTATATATATATTTTTAAATCTTGTAGTATTTTTAAAAGGGTCTGAACCAGAGGTGGTATACTGCAGGTTCTGACCAATTCTGGAGAATCGGTAGTGGAAATTTTGAGTCCTTGAGTGGGAACGGAACGGAGATTTTACAGTATCCTTCACCTGCCACTCCCACCAAGTCATGCCACGCTCACCAAGCCATGCTCACAGAACAGGTAGTAAAAAATTTTTGAATCCCACTATTGGTCTGAATACCTTTTGAATCCACAAGTGCTGGGTTTCTTTGATAAGTTGTCCTACAGCAGCTTCTGAGCCAACTCCATATTTAGAGATAAGTAGATATAGTTCATACCTTTTTTTTAATGAAAATTATCAGTACTTTTGATCAGTGACGTCGTCAAAGTAACAAACCCACGTGCTGATTACGTCACCAGATCATGCCCCCTAAGCGGAAGTGACGTGCACAGCCCCCACCCTCCGGATGTGACGTGTATAGCCCTCCTCCCCGGCTGGGGTGTGCATAATTGACCCCACATGGTACAGGTTTCACAAGATCATAACCCTAGCCGGATATGTGTAATGGCCTAAGCCCATCATGAGGAGTAGCCCTAACAGATAAGGTGTTGTGCAATATCCTAGCCCTATTTTTCAGTTAAGACGTGTTGAAACTTACCCATCAAGAAAGATGCCAAGACTCTGTGTACCTGATTAGTTTAACCCTAGATTAATTCTATGGACATTCAAGGGTGGTGGGAGGGGGGGTTGTGAAATTAAAAATGTTTTTTATTTG
Source organism: Thamnophis sirtalis (assembly GCF_051295495.1). NCBI lineage: Eukaryota > Metazoa > Chordata > Lepidosauria > Squamata > Natricidae > Thamnophis > Thamnophis sirtalis. The sequence continues at coordinate 73,987,742 of NW_028261388.1, forward strand.
TAATCAATCTCCTAAGGGCTGCATTTAAACCCACTTTTTTCCCTAGAAGGAATTTATTTCTAGGCAATGTTGTTTTTAATTTTTGTTGAGACATGGGGTCTGCATTTAACCATTTTTTCTCTAAAAGGTATTTATTTCTAGGTAGATTGAAGCCCACCAACAGGAAAAGACAAGGAATATTAACAGGAATTAAAATGTTCACAATAGGCAACCCCACTCACCACCCATAAAGCGCTCCATGGTAGTGGATCTGGCTATTTGAGAGACCGCCTTCTGCCAATTACCTCCCTGCGTCCCATCAGATCGCATAGAGCTGGCCTCCTCCGTATTCCATCCGCCAGTCAGTGCCGACTGGCGACTACTCGGAGGAGAGCCTTCTCTGTTGCGGCTCCGACGCTATGGAATAATCTCCCCGTGGAGATCCGTACCCTCACCACCGTCCAGGCCTTCCGCACAGCCCTCAAGATCTGGCTAGCCCGTCAGGCCTGGGGATAAGTTTTTACTTTCGCCCCTCCCGAATGTCGAGTGAATGTTGTGTTTTACTGTTTAATTTATTCTCGTTCACATTTCTTTTTGTATTTGTCCTACACTCCCTTTCCCCTTTTATTGTAAGCCTCAGGGAAAAGGCTTTTCCTTTTCCTTTTTTTTTTTTCCTTTTTTTTCCTTTTCCTCAGGGAAAAGGGCGGCCTATAAATGTATAATAAATACCTAAATACCTAAATACCCCGCCAGGTTGCATGCAGTGGATAAGCCTGTTCATTCATGCCCTGACATGCCTTACTCGCCCACCCACCCCACTCCTCTGTGATTCCGGGCATGCGCAAGAGACATGTGTGGGACATGCCCGGACATGTCTTACCTGCCCCCCCTCCCCTGTGATTCTGCCCATGCGCAAGGCGCACTTGTCATTACAAGAGCTGGTTAGTTTGCCTTAATTTCAGCAGTCTCTTGAAGATGGCAACCTCTGATTCCAAAGATGTTTTTAAAACAACAGCAAAAGCCAGCATCGAATGCTTTGACACAAGACCCCTGCCACCAGAATGCAACAAACCCTGTATGGCAACCTCAGAAGGGGATTTGATATAAATTTGACCTCCAAACCTCCCAAGCATGGCTCATATACCACAAGGCTCATGATTAAAACAAAGTCTACTTAAGAATGAAGTATACAATTTTACTGATTCATTGTTAAGTACACAATTTGATTCATTCTTTGTCCTTGCAAATATTCACAATTTCTTATCCAAATTGTGAAGAGCTTTTTTGTTATAAGGTGGCTCAGTTACTTCCTCTAAATTTGGTATCAAAATATGGTAATTTCATCGTAGCTCTATAATAAAGAATTATAATTATTTAACGTACATCCTCTTTCTCTATTCTATTTTTTGAAGCAAAAAATTAAATTTGCCATTTATAGGAGAAATTTTGATGCAGATCAAACTGTGTAGGGATATAAAGACTGACCATGGCAATAAAAGATTTTATTAATTACAGTGGACAATAAAATAACTCTGATACAATTGCCCCAAAATAACTTTTCATACTGTGAGATCAGGAATTCGTTCTCAGAACTGTATATGCTAGCAAAAGTGAAGCAGCCTAGTCAAGTCATTACTAAATTAGACAGAACTTGGGAGAATTGAACTACATTATTGAGTTTGTTCATTAATTTATATCTCACCTTTATTGTTTTTACAAACAACTCAATTTCCCAGAAACCAGACTCAAACCTAGAATTTATGATATTTAGTCTCACCTGGGATAAGGTACAGGGCAGGGAAGTTTCTGATCCACATTTGTGAATTTGCCATAGAGGAAAAGAGAAGAAATCTCACCTTGAGCTGGGATTAGAAATAAGGTCAGCAATTAACAACGCAACCTAGAGTTGCAAATCTTGCAATCCACACTCTAAGCATAGGGTTGAGTAAGCCAAAATGTCAAGGTCACCTAACAGCCCCACCTAGCAATGTAATGCAATTGAAAAACAGAGGAGATGCATACAATGAGGGTTTAGGCCTTCCCAATTGTCCAGATTCCCATGCCTAGGTAAAAAGAATGTTTCTGCACAGACTTTGGAGAACATCAGAAGAAAATAAAAATGGACTTGTTTCCTACAACTTGCATTGATCACTGGCTCAAGCACCTAGGAGAGTAAGGAACATTTTCACACCGGAGAAATGTTGAGACATGTCTTTGGTAGATAGTGATAAGGACAGTGATAGGGAGAAGCCAGCTTTCATCACACATTTTGATTTGTTTGAATTTAACAACTGTATTGATCTTTGGAACGAGAAAAGTGACTTCCAACTTTTCTCGGTGCAGTAAAATACAAAATGCAGTTACAATCTCAGCTTTTTACTTTACGTATTCAGTATACATAGATATTTCGATAACCACAAATTAATCAAAAATTAAAGTTTCATTTTTTTTCTGTTTCAAGCATAAAGTCTAGAAGCGGTTTCCAAGTATAAACAAAACTAGACAATTCTTTCCTTTAATTAACGCTGTTAATTTTGCCATCTCTAACAATTTCTTCCATCCATCCTTCCATCGTGGGAATTGCAATATTGTTCCATTTTTGCACATATAAAATTTTCACTGCAATCAGCATATTTTTTTTACCTTCACCTTTCACCAAAGTTTCATGATCTTTTAGTTTCTTCATTAAATATTCCATAGAACTTTTTTCAGTCTTGTAGAAACAAAACTAAATCATCAGCAAAATCAGTTTATATATTTCATTTTTAACTTTTTAATACTGACTATTTTTTTAAATCTTTCTAATATCTCTATTCAAAACTTACAAGACTAAAATAAAAAGCAATGGAGATAAGTGGGAAATGGTTGTCTTACATCTTTTGAATCTCACATGGCTTAATGAAATCTCCATTGACACTATGCTCATTTGCTGAGATGTATAAATCTACTTGATTCCTTCAATGAATTTCTCACCTGAGTCCCCTATCTTCCAGAGCTTTAAACATAAAGACCTTGTTTAAATTGTTGAAGGCTTTCTCTGCAACCAACAACATTGTTTTTCATTATGGTATTGTACATATTCAATGACATTCAAGACAGGTTTTACATTTTCTCTCAACTATCTTTTTGACAGAAGCTTAGATTGATCTTATAGTAGAACCTTCTTCGGTCTTTTAACCAAAATGGCAGTGAATCATTTATAATCATTATTTAACAATGAAATTGGCCTATTTTTTTCTTTGTCAAAGTAGTGTCTTGACCTTTCTTTAGCAATGAAACAATACTGGCTTCTTTCCAAGCCTGAGCCATCATGGATCTCTACAATATAGAATTCATCACATCTTTCAATGGTTCATATTCCCAGGAGCTTCCAAAGCCTGGCCAATGAACTGCTCAGGGATTTAAATAATTTTTTCTATGAAAAACTTAGTTAAGAGAGCTGCTTTGGTGTAGAGGTGAAGCTAGAAGCTGTGAATTCTGATCCTACTTTCAATATTGGGCCAGAGACTTTGGACCAGTAACTCTCTCTCATCCCTAGGAAGAAGGCAATAGCAAGCCATTTCCAAAAATATTGCCAAGAAAATTAAAAGGATTTGTCCAGGTCACCTGGAGAAAGACTGATTTCACCAGGAATCAAAACTGATTTCAAGGGCCAAGTTATCTGAGGAACTGCTGATCTCACATGCTTTCTGCATGACTGATAAGATAGCAATAGCAATAGCAGTAGACTTATATACCGCTTCATAGGCCTTTCAGGCCTCTCTAAGCGGTTTACAGAGAGTCAGCATATTGCCCCCAACAATCTGGGTCCTCATTTTACCCACCTCGGAAGGATGGAAGGCTGAGTCAACCCTGAGCCGGTGAGATTTGAACCGCTGACCTGCTGATCTAGCAGTAGCCTGCAGTGCTGCATTTAACCACTGCGCCACCTTGGCTCTTCAAGATCAGGGAGAGTTCGTGTTCTTCAGAACATCTTGATTAAATAAGGACATCTAACATGCCTTTTCTATCACAGTACGTTCCCTTCAGAATGATACGCCCCGCCCCGCCCTAACCTGGAGATCTCTTTAGACCAGTGCTGGGTTTCAAAAAATTTTAGAACCTCTTTTGTAGGTGTGGCCTGTTTTGTAGGCCGTGTGACTGGGTGAGAGTGGCTTGCCAGCCATGTGACTGGGTAGGCGTGGCCAACTTGTGGTGAAACTCACTTAACAACGCTCTTGCTTAGCAACCAAAATGTTGGCTCAGAAACTCTGGCATTTAAAGCACGCAAGTCTTAAAGCTGTCAAGTTACAAGACCCTTGCACCCCTAACCCTTTAGAAAAGAAACCCCCAGGGGTGTTCAAACTTGATAGCTTTAAGACTTGTGGACTTCAACTTCCAGAATTCCTCCTCCAGTCATGTTGGCTCAGGAACTCTGGCATTTGAAGCACGGAAGTCTTAAAGCTGTCAAGTTACAGGACCCTTGCACCCCTAACCCTTAAAAAAAAACAACTCCGCGGGTGTTCAAACTTGACAGCTTTAAGACTTGTGGACTTCAACTCCCAGAATTCCTCCTCTCGCTCTTCATCTTGATGATGTGCAGGTGGGCGGGGGGAGGGAGCCGAACCGGTTCTAAACGGCACTGTAGATTTGTGGAACCTCTTCTATAGAAGAGGTTAGAACTGGCCGGAACCCACCCCTGCTTTAGACCCACACTATTAATGTTCTAAAGGTCTTTAAATAGCTGGCTGTTCTTCCATGTTTTGGGGTACGTTATTTGTGGAACCCTTGATGGTTGTTGGTGTAGTTTATCCAGATGCGGTTTTATTATTATTTTTCTTTTGAGCGTAAACTGCCCAAGGTCATTCTGAAGTTGTATGGCTTCTAAATTAGATGGATGGATGGGTGAATGCCATGGCCCCCTTTTTTTTGTATCACTTGAGAGAAGAACCTGAAACATCTGAAATTGAGGTTCAATCCATCTGGGATGCTAGACTCACTATCAAGGTCAAGAAAACCTTAAATTGGCTTGAATAAGGTAATTTATCTGGAATTAGATGGATTATAGGACTATTACCTTTAGAAGGCAAGCTACATTTCTTCCAAAGCCTAGCCCATCTCTACTAGATAAACACAGGTGCTAGCCTATTACTACAAGGGATTCATGCCTAAGTACGGCCTCATTGCAGCATCTCTGTCAGGTCTATCTTGGATGAATAACTCCATTGTGGTGGTATGAATGAATGAGTGTCAAGTGCATTTGGACAATTGAAAGCAGCTCTTAACCAATGTCTACGGTTGCTAGCTTTGTGAACAACGATGTATGTTCATGTTAGTGATCTCTCAGATGGGGGCATTGGGACAGATTTAACAGAAGTAGCGTCAACCGAGATGGTCTTCCTGACCGTGTGTGCAATGTTGAATCAGTTTTGATCTGGCCAAGAGACTCACAATGCCATTATCTGTGGCGTTACAATAGATTTGATCTTGTGGTGTTGAAATCACTATTGTCCAGAAAATCCAATTCAAGAAATTTGTGTGCTGGAGTCTTGCCCTACAGAAATAGCATTGAATACAGCCAAGATGGGATGACTACAGTGACAGATATAGTCTCCAAAGATCCATTGGCTATTGGGAATTGTGGGAGAGGAAGATACAGTAAGGAAAGATAGAATTCTAATCAATAATTGGTACAAACCAGTAGTGCAATTCAGCTGGTTCTATCCGTTTCGGGCGAACTAGTACCGGCAGTGGCGGGAGGCTCCACCCACCTACCCAGACATCATGTTCCATTTTTGACTCTCTGCGCATGCGCGGAAGGTTCTGCGCATGTGCGTGCACACATTTGCGAACTGATAGTGAAAGTAAAGTTGATTTCACCCCTGGTACAAACATGAGAAAACAGCTAAGCTAAGAAATTATAAGTCTAGTGATTCTTATATTCTTTAATTGCAAGATCTATTTCCAAACTGACTAGTTGTTTAACAATGATGCAAGCCACTCCAGAGCAATGTTCCTAAAAGAAATATAATGTATAGCAATAGAACTATTTTTAATTATATATTTAATGCGTGTATATTGACATGTATCAAGCATACGGATTAATAGTGCCTTTATTATTTAATATAATTACAATACATAGATCCATGCCATATTTTGGCAAATAATGATGAAAAATGTTTTATAATTATTATAATCCCATTCACGTACTTAGTCTTTTCAGATAAATTGAAGGATGTTAAATACTAAAGAAAGTTTTGTATCATGCCAAAGTTCAGGAAACAAAACCATGTTTTTATGTTACAAGACACAAAATATCTCTAAAATAATAGCAAAGCGCCGCTGGTCTTACCTGATACGCCACTTCTCATAGGGTGGAGATAGCATCCAGGAATGGGTTGACTTCATCTGTACACCGATTGGACTGAGTCTGTCCGAGCTGTTAGACCATGCCCTTGTTGCCAGGGCTACCCACTCTTTCGGCGAAGTTGATTTTGTAGATTTTTGTAGATTTTATTGTCATTTATAGGCCGCCCTTTTCCCTGAAGGGACTCAGGGCGGCTTACAATTCGTGGGAAAGGAGTGCAAGACAAAACATGAAATAATATGTGAATAAAATAAAACAATAAAACACAACATTCATTCAACATTCGGGTGGGGCGGATGAAAATCTTATCCCCAGGCCTGACGGGATAGCCAGATCTTAAGGGCTGCGCGGAAGGTCTGGACGGTGGTGAGGGTGCGAATCTCTACGGGGAGATCGTTCCAAAGGGTCGGAGCTGCTACTGAGAAGGCTCTCCTCCGCGTAGTCGCCAGTCGGCACTGACTGGCGGATGGAACTCAGAGGAGGCCCAATCTGTGCGATCTGATGGGTCGAAGGGAGGTAATCGGCAGAAGGCGGTCTCTCAAGTACTCAGACCCACTACCATGGAGGGCTTTATGGATGGTGAGTAGCACCTTGAGATGACAGACCCAACGTGTCTTGTAGTATAGTCCTTCTCTGCCATTGTGAAGTCCTACCCTGACGGCGCGATGACCAGACATTCTTCAGGGCGGGGCTGGATGCTTATCTCCACCCTATGAGAAGTGGCGTATCAGGTAAGACTAATGTCCTTTCTCCATCTTGGTGGAGATAGCATCCAGGAATGTGACATACCAAAGCTGTCCTGTCCCTACAGGTGGGCTGTCATCTGGTCCGAGGTCCCCGCTGTTGTGTAAACCGTCTGCAGCACTCGACGACCGAATGCAGCTTCAGCAGAAGCAAAGCTATCCAACTTATAGTTCCTGATAAAAGGGGAAGGAGTAGACCAAGTGGCTGCTCTACAGACCACTTCTAAGGATGCTTGCATGGACCCTGCTGCCGTAGTGGCTGCATTTCTGGTAGAATGTGCCGTGATGTGACCCAGTACTGGCAATGTTTGCAACTCGTAGGCTTTGGCTATGCAGACATGTAGCCACAACCCTATCGTTGATGACGAGACCTTCCATCCCAAGGAAGATGGTTGGAATGACAGGAATAGAGACTCTGACAACCTAAAGGGGAAAGTTCTTTTTATATACAACTTAAGAGCCCTCCTAATGTCCAAGGTGTGCAACTTCATTTCCAGTGAACAGGAAGGAGTCGGACAGAAGTTCGGTAGGATCAACTCCTGGTGTACACCTTGGGAATGAAGGAGGCAACTATACGAAGTACCACCCTGTCAGGGTGGAAGATACAGAGGTCCTCCCTCACAGAGCGGGCCTGAAGTTCTGAAATCCTCCTGGCAGAGGTGATTGCTACAAGGAATGTCACCTTAACGGTCAGAAAGAATAATGTTATAGTGTGCAGAGGTTAAAACGGGGATTCGGTGAGTTCTGAACCTTGGACAGATCCTAGGTGGGGTATCTGTGCACCCCCTACCTTCCCGAGGATTTTGGTATTATGAATAAAATTGAATAAACCCCCTGTCCCTGTTGTCCCTCTGGAACCAGCTGGATGGCATGATTGTCCAGCAATTACCTCCAATAGACCGATCAGATCCCACAGATTAGGCCTCCTCCGAATCCCATCCGCCGGCCAATGCCGACTGGTGACTACCCGGAGGAGAGCCTTCTCTGTGGCTGCTCCGACCCTCTGCAACGAGCTCCCCGTGGAGATTTGAACCCTCACCACCCTCCAGGCCTTCCGCAAAGCCCTTAAAACCTGGCTGTTCCGACAGGCCTGGGGCTAAAGAGCTTTTGCCCCTCTCTTCGAATGGTATGGTTGTTGTGTGTTTTAAATTGTGTATTGTTATGTTCGTCTTTTTATCCCCTGTCTGTACCCCCTTCCCTGACTTGGATTGTGAGCCGCCCTGAGTCCCCTTCGGGGAAAAGGGCGGCATATAAATGTAATAAATCCAATCCAATCCAATGTTGTATCGCTGAATTCAGAAGGACCTTCTTAGCAGGGTCCTTTGGCAAGGGGCAACCGATGAAGAACCTTGGGGGTATGGAAAGGAATTCCAGAGAGAGGCCTGACCTCACAGTCTCTCTGACCCAGGCATCAGAAGTAATGTTCTCCCAGTGGTCCGTAAAAAAATCAAGGTGACCCTGATGGGAGAATCAGAGGCAGAACTACTTGGGGCGATAAAAGAGGCGACCTCCTGCACCTCAAAAGGGCCTCCTAGTGTTTCTACCTCTGTATGGTGTATCTGAGTATTGACGGTTCCTGGGGAGGAAATCCCCCTGCTGGCGGGCAGCCCTGGACCCAGAGGTTGGGGGCCGAAAGGAAGGCTGGTTGAAGTAAGGCGTTGGATGAAAGGACCCTCTCCTCTTAACAGATGGTAGGATCTTCCTCTTGTCTTTGGTCTTGATCAGGAATGGGTTGAGAGTCTCACGGAACAGGAACTCTCCCTTGAAGGGTGACAAGGCCAAACACCACTTGTGTCAGGCATCAGCCTGCCATTGATGCAACCAGAGCAAGCGTTGAGCCAATCGAACTGGCAGCAAATCTGGCGGCATATAGTGTGGCATCCGCTGATAATTGAACAACAGCAGCGAGTTTATTCAAGTCCTGATGTGATCTGACATCTGCTGCTGGGATTCTGTCTTGCATCTAGCGAATCCAGAGCAAGGAGGCCCCAATAAAGAATGAGGCAGTTCTTGAAGGGTGTACCGCTCATGCAGCAGCCTGATCAGTGGTGGGATTCAGCCAGTTCGCACCTATTCGAGAGAACCGGTTGTTAACTTTTTAAACAGTTCGGTGAACCGGTTATTGGAAAAAAATCTCCTTTTGTTTCTTTCCACTTTACAGGGCTAATCCTGCAAGGAAGGCAGGAAGGAAACATTCTGGTGTTGTTTCTAGCCTAATCTTTATTGCCCTGCTTACAGAAACTGCCTCTCCCGTTAACCCTTATTACGTTGTAATTGCTAAGGCGAAGCGCTCATTGACGTGCGTGACATTGAGTTGGCCATGCCCACCCAGTCACATGACCACTGAGCCACGCCCACCCAGCTGTTCATTAGGGCAGAGAACCGGTTGTTAAATTATTTGAATCCCACCACTGAGCCTGATGTGCCCTCTGGAGTATTTGCTCTGCCCTCTTGTCCTCTGGTTTGAGGTTTTCCTTGGGTTCTCCTGGCATAGTTGCTGGGGCATGTAAGGCTGCTACTGGAGCATCCACTCTAGGAGTTTGGAGGATCTTTGAAAAATCTGGAGCCACATTATAGAACCTTTTGTCGACAGCCAATGGAGTAACTGCTGTCCCTGGGGAAGACCACTGTCATTGGACCACATCAATAAACAGTGATGGGATAACCTCTGCTGCAGCGGTTGGCTCTGAGAAGAGAGTGGTTGTTGGATGAGGAGGGTTGTTGGATGAGGAGGGTTGGTAGCATCAGAATGCAGCTAGAGCCCAGCTTAGCTGCATTCTGAGCCTTAAAGAGAAGTGACTGAAACAGATTATACTGAAATAGTCTCATAAATGCCAGTTGATCTGGCCCCATTTCCTCATCATCTGAGAATTGCCGCTCTCTTTGCCCTTCCTCCTCCTCCTCCTCCTCAGAAATCTGAGAGGGATCTGGAGATTGTGGCGCAGTAACGCCTTCTAAGTCTCTCTGACAACGGAGGTGGAGCCCGACATCATGGCCAAAATGGAACTTAAATCCCCTGACGCACACCTAGATTGTTGAAGCCCTGCTGCAATACTTTGCCTTATAGCCTCTTCAATAATGGCCTGCAGGTCACCTGGAGCAGGCTGGACAGGTTTAATTTCAGGCAGATGCACAGCTGATGTGGGAGTAACTATGGGCTCACAAGGAACTTTGTCCCTCTCTTTGTCTACTGGAACCACGTTTGAATTACCTTTTCCTCTTTTAATACATCTAAGGATTTTAATTGTAATACCCCCCTTTCCAGGGTAAGAAGCTGTCTGTAAGTAATTCTATCCTGTTTTTGTGCTATGTTCATATTTTCTATTGCGTGTCTAGGAATTGCCCACATGGGTATCTTGTCATTTAATTTGTATTGATATTTTTTCCAAACCCGCAATAAAGCATTCCTTAAAATATGATTTTTAAAATTTATGTCCACTTTTTTGTTGTATAACAGGTAAGCATGCCAGCCATATACCAAATCATGTCCCTCAATATTAAGTATCCTATCATTAGTTGAATCAATCCAATCACTGATTACAGATAATACTACTGCATCATAATATAATTTTAGGTTGGGTAATTTCAAACCTCCCTTCTCACACACATCTTGCATTATTTTTAACTTTACTCTCGGCTTCTTTCCTGCCCATACAAATTTATTAATCCCCTTCTGCCATTCTAGCAAATTTGCATCTTTTTTAAGTATAGGTAACATTTGGAAAAGAAATAAAAATTTGGATATTCATTTTCACTGCTGCTATTCTTCCCAACAAAGATAACTGCAACTTGTCCTATTTTTTCATCTCTGTCTGTATACTATGCCAAAGTGGTTCATAATTATACTTACATATCCCATTTGAGGTTAAAATATTAACTCCCAGATATTTGACCTTTTTGACTATTTCACATCCTATCATTCCTCCTAGTTCTTCCTTTTGTTTAGTATTCATATTTATAGCTAGTATTTTTGTTTTCCCTAAATTTATTTTAAAGCCAGACATTTGACCATATTGATTAATCGTATTCATTAAGATCATACTAGATTCCTGCGGTTGATCCAATATTATAACCAAGTCATCCGCAAAAGCACGCACTCTGTATTCTTGGTGCCTAATCTTAATTCCCTTTAGACCGTCCAAGCCCCGTATTTTGTTCAGCAATACTTCCAAAGTTATAATAAACAATAGTGGAGACAAGGGACAACCCTGTCTTGTACCTTTTCCAATTTGAAAAGAGTCTGTTAAACTTCCATTGACTATAATTTGAGCCGTTTGCTGTTGATATATTACTTTGATTGATTGTAAAAAAACTTTCTCCTATTTGCATTTTTTGCAATGTTTTCAACAGGAATTGCCAGTTAGCTCGATCAAAGGCTTTCTCAGCATCCAAAAATATGAAATCCGTATAAAAATTTTAATCAAGCCCCCCCACCCCCACTACCTGGGTCAAAGGTGTCCCTCTTTACCAATCTGAAAATCTGGTCACCTTAGTCATATTTTGCCTTATAGCCTCTGCAATAACGACCTGCAGGTCACCTGGAGCAGGCTGGACAGGTTTAATTTCAGGCAGATGCACAGCTGACGTGGGAGTAACTGTGGGCTGGCAAGGACCTTTGAAGGAATACTCCGGTCTACAGAGCCCCATAGCGCTGCACCGTTGCTAGGCAGAATAGAACAGGGGAAAATCCTGCTCTCTTGCCTCCCTCTGGTGACAGATGAATTGCAGCTAGTGTGCCAGGCTGGCTTGGCTCTGCTCGCCCGCCCTTCTGGCAAAGAAGGCTGCCCTTTGCCAGCTTTAACGCAGATCTTTTCAAGAGCCTCCTGCTTTCATCTTTTTGGGCAGCCTTAGATCCTTTAAAGACGCAAAATACCCCTAAAATAATAGCAAAACCCTTCTAACAAAAAGGTGGCAACGGAAGGAAGAATTACATTGACAATGCTTTAGCTTGGATAACTTCACAAAGACCGCTTGCCCTATAATAGTAGGGCATATTTAATCTCGGCGTGCAGGACAAGCCATATGAACATCCTATATACATAAAATACACCCGACATTAAACCTGAACGTTAAAACAAATATCAGGATAGTTAAAACAACATTCACCACTTGCACCGCAAAAAAATCAACGTTCAGTTCCGTGATTTTCACTCTGCAAACTTGCATAGAAAAAGTATAAGGTCAAACCAGTACAAGTAACCTACCGATGCCACCCTTTCCCTACCGGTCACAGAAGAAAATTACTGGATGAGAAGAGGAAGGTTTTTCAAAGAGGAAGAAAAAAAATCAAGAAAATCCAGTTTACCTTTTGCAAAAAACACCTGGAGACAACCCTGACCTGAAGCATTGAGAATCTCCATAGATATTGATTTACCGATGCACGCAAAATTGGTTTGCGTTTGATTTAGCACAGGGGTAGTCAACCTTTTTATACCTACCGCCCACTTTTGCATCTCTGTTAGTAGTAAAATTTTCTAACCGCCCACCGGTTCCGCAGTCATGGTGATTTTATGAAAACCGAATGAAAATGTTTTTAAACATTTAAGAGCCAAGGTGGCGCAGTGGTTAGAGTGCAGTACTGCAGGCCACTTCAGCTGACTGTTATCTGCAGTTCAGCGGTTCAAATCTCACCGGCTCAAGGTTGACTCAGCCTTCCATCCTTCCGAGGTGGGTGAAATGAGGACCCAGACTGTGGGGGTGATATGCTGACTCTGTAAACCGCTTAGAGAGGGCCGAAAGCCCTATGAAGCGGTATATAAGTCTAACTGATATTGCTATATTGCTAAATAATGCTATGAAATTTTTTTTAAAAGTCAATTAATTCTTTTAAAAAAGGGAAGTGCTTCAGACAAAACCCCTACCGCCCACCATGAAAGTTGGAATGCCCACTAGTGGGCGGTAGGGACCAGGTTGACTACCACTGAATTAGCATCCACGAGTTTAATTTCTGAAAGGGAACTCGGAACTTGGAGGTCGTTGGAGACCGTGCACACGTCTGCGAGTAGTTTGAGGAACAGGAAACGACTTAAGCGCCTGCGCGGGGGGGGGGGTCTTACGCGCACGCGCGCGAGCGACCCATCGCCGAATGGGGAGTCTGCTGAAGCGGCGGTTTCAGCGCATCGGACGTGAGGCGGTGGGGATTCTGACTTCGGGCTTGGGCCTGTTCGCGCCCCAAGCCTTGTGGCGGCAGTGTCCGGGGCTTGTGATGGGCCGCAGGCAACGCCGAAGACAGCAGCAGCAGCAGAGCCGCGAGGGAGGCTCCCAGGTGAGTGGCGGCCTTTGTTGGCTCTCTTTGCCGGCGGGTTAAAAAAGCGCCGGGTTTTCCCTCAGAGCTCCGGTTCTGATGCTCTGGGCCAAGAAAGGCTAAGCGAGCGTCCGGCTTCCTCCGCTTCTGCGGGGCCGACACCGCTCTGTGGCGATGAGGAAATCCCGGTCGTGAGCATGGGACTCGGATTGAGGCTTCTTCCCTCCTCGCTTGCTTCCCCCAGGGCTGGTCCGATGGTGGCTATCCGGACATCGTGAAGGAGAACGCGTCGTTTGAACACTACTATGGGCAGCTTGGCATCGTGCCTCAGGAGGAATGGGAGAGCTTCCTGGCTACCCTGCGGGAGCCTCTGCCAGCCACCCTGAGGATCACAGGCTATAAGAGGTGAGCAGCCTTTATTTGCTGTCTCTGACCGGTAAGGAGGAGTCGGCACTAAGGTTGATGGGCCAGATCTGGTTGACATCTAGCCGGGGCACCCCTGGGACGTATTAGGGCTGTAAGAATTTCCAGAATAGAAAGTTGAAACGCCTCTGAAGCAGCCAATGGCAAATTACTTTCCTAGGTTTATATATATATTGGTGTTTTCCTTTAACACACGCACACGCATATGCATATGTATATATGTATATATATGTATGTATATATGTATATATATATTAGATTTTTACAACCCCTGGTAAGCCCCAATTATGGGAGGAAGCTAACTGCTTCCATCATCTGTCAATCGGTTCGTCACAAGAGTCCATCATGACAGAAACCCAATATTTTTACTGTTGCCTTTGTTATATTTGTGTTTTTTTTTTATTTGTGCTGATAAATAAATAAAGAGAGACTAGTATAGATCTATTTCAAGCTATTTAGCTCTCATCAGATATATATATATATCGAACCTGTGCTCTATAATAGATTTTGTTGTATTTGTGCTGATAAATAAATAAATGGATTTATTTATTTATTTATTTATTTATTTATTTATCAGTACAAATACAACAAAATGTAACAAAAAAAAGGCAACAGTAAAAATATTGGGTTTCTGCCAGGATGGTCTCTTGTGACGAGCCGAAGGACAGAGAATCTTCCTCCCATATTTGGGCATACCGGGGGTTGTAAAAGAAATCATATATATATATAAATATATATAAAAATATATTTCCTTTAATAAAAACAATAAAATAAATAATTTTATTGTTTTTATTAAAGGAAAACACACCCAAAAAATAATCTTTCACTACATCTTGTAGAAAGCGTATCCATTGGTTTACAGGTATATTTCCTGCGTTTCTTCCACAATCACATACATTTCATTCAGTTTAAATTGTACCTTTTAGAATTTAGATATATTTACTATCACTATTCCACCATTTCCATTTAATAGTATTTTAAGGACACAGCCACCTACTGGCATTGTTAAAAAGATATCTAACATTCCCTCTCCCTTTTCCCCTCCCCCCCCAAAAAACTCAAAAATTAACGCCTTCTGTCCATTTAACTTCTACTAGTGGATCGCACCTGCTTGTATGATTGTTATCAATTAACTTTCCTAGGTTTTTGAAGGGAGGATTCATGTGAGATGGCTGGTGATAAAAATGAAATACATGCATATTTTAGTTCAACTGGAATGAGATTATCTCTCACCTTGGAGATTTGGGGAGATGCCACGTGTGTTATGTTTTTGTGTGCGAGTGTATGCTTGCTTTAAATATTTTAGGATGCTTAAAGGGAATTTGAGTGTGATTTTTTGGCTTTTCATCTAAAAGTATACTTTGTTAGTTTATATCTGTTTATGCAATATGTAGATTCAAAGGCAGAAGGAACTTTCAATCATATTGTATATGTACAGGTATTTTTAAAAATTATATTTGTGTGTTTCAAAATTGAAAAGTAAAAACGTGACTTTACAAAGTAAGATCTGTTGGGTTTTTTTAGTGGGGGGTGAATACACTTGTTTTGAAAAATATAAAAGGGAACATATTATTTAAGGGTTTAAGGTAGCTGAAGCAAACTGCAGTTGACAATTTTACAAGATTGTGATCTTTATAGAAAACAGGAGGCAGCTGGAAAAGCCTACTGTATATGTAGGGGAAAGATCTCAAATTCAGAGATCAATAGCATAGAATTATAACAAAAGTAAGAAATTTGGTGATTATTAAATGTTGTGGTAATTTGGAATTCAAGCTGAATTTTTGGCAGCCAGTGAAATAAATGTATGATGTGCTTTTCATAATATTGTAGCTAAAACTAGATAAGATTAAGAATTTGCTGAAATTGAAAAGTAATTTGGTTAGATTGTGATTCATCTTGTTCTGATTGGGTTTCTTTTCAGCCATGCCAACGAAATTCTCCGTTGTTTAAAAGAGAAGTATTTCAAGGAAATAGAGAATCTGGTGGTGGATGGTCAGAAAATTGAAATGCCGCAGCCATTAAGCTGGTAAGTTTGTATATATAATTATTGACTGGCATAATAATTATTAGTAATATGGTTTGAGTATTAACTATGTATAGATTGCATATATTTGGAAGTAGCAATATAATTGTCTGGATTTGTTTTCTCATTTTGTCCCTCAAAGTTGAGGTCTACCTATGATGTCAATTACAGGCCTCTCTCATCTTTTTAAGTGGGAGAACTTGCACAATTGGTGGCTGACTAAATACTTTTTTGCCCCACTGTATCTTCTAAGGCAGTGATGGCGAACCTTTTCTGCACCAAGTTATTTAGTTTAATTTGGAATTTGTTCATACTCCAGTTAGCACTTGGCCATTTCTTTAATGCTATAATTAAGCTCCACCTTCTTTGGCAATACAGGTACTTACCACCATTTGTTCAGTAACTGTTCAAAGTTCGATGGGCTAAATGAAGCGACTTATTGACTGGTCACTGAAGTTATCACTATTGCAAAGCCCCCACAGTCATGTGATTACAACCTGGTGCTTGACAAACCATTTTTACTTAAGACCAGTTGCCAAGCACTCTGATTATGTGGTCATCATCTGCAACCTTTACTGCCAGCTCTCCCAGAAAATACTCTGAAAAATCCTCACACTTTCTTCAGTATTAAGTGCCATCCAATTGAGGGCATCATCATCTGGCACAATATTGTTAATCATTGAATATTATGTTATGTTATATACATAGAATGGCATGGTGGTCTAGTGGTGAAGATGCTCACCTCCCACTCAGAAGGTTGAGAGTGGCAGATTCTCTCTCTCTCTCTGGGTGCAAAGAAAAATAATCTGAACTCTGCATGGTATCAGGAAGGTCATCTGACAGTAAATGCTCAGCTCCATCTAGTCACTCCAACTCTACCCCGAATTAAGACATTACAGGGTCGTAAAAGAGTTTTATTATGTTATAAACATGTTTTATTCCTGGTAAAAATACACCATTGTATTTTTAAAAAAAATTGCTATTGTTGCGAGTCAGGTAGCCTACAGTTTTTAATAAATTATTTATTGTGTGAATGGTTGTCTTTGGCATTGCCATTAAAGTGATAATCTGCCGCCAGCATCGTCCTATAAGTGCTGCTTAACATAGGTGCCTGCTTGTTTTACCTGGGCAACTAGTAGGATCCTAGCCAGGGGTGGGATCCTACCAGTTTAACAACCAGTTTGCTGAGCACACACAATCCACTCTGCCACGTGACTCAGCTGAGAAGATAAAGGTAGTTGGCGGGTGGGCCCACTTGCTCATGGGAGCAAACCGGTTTGCTCCCAGCTGATCTTCGGAGCTACCAGTTTGCCCGAACTGGTCTGAACTGATAGAATCACATCCCTGACTGTAACTCCTTGAGTGACTCTGCTGAAAATGTATAGTCTAGGCATACACACCTGCACTCATCTTTCTGCCATGCTTAGGCTGCACAGCAGGATTTGGCGGGGGAAGGAATATGTGTGATATACCACACACACTTTTAGGTAACTTGTACTGACTTTATTCAACTTACTTTTATACTTCTCCAGAGATTAATCTTGTGGGTAAAATTATCATTTAGAAAAACCCAAAGATTGATTCCTTGCAGAAATCTATGCACTTAACTTCTACTTTGCTGCAAGCATTTATTTGCCTTAATTTTTTTTCATTTTCCCATCTGTAGGGAAAATTAAGCAACTAATTTTCCCCATAACATTTTTCTTTTAACACATTAACATCAATATTCTTAAGCACATTGAAGGGAGTTTTTTATGCACTCAATTTAAAATGCAGTTGCAATTTCTTATGCCAGTTCAGATATTCTGTGGATACTTTATTCAAGATGCTTTATTTTATTAGGTATCCCGAGGAGTTGGCATGGCATACAAACCTAAACAGAAAAATCTTGCGGAAATCTCCCCAATTAGAAAAATTTCATCATTTTCTTGTTAGTGAAACTGAATGTGTAAGTATTACCTCACTTGCTGTTTTTACTTTTCATTGTGGGCTTCATATGATTTCTTGCATTCAAGAAACTTTTTATTCAGAGTTCGTGAGCAAACTACCTTTCATATTTCTAATAATTTAGGAATAGGAACACTATTGAAGTATCATTTCTTTAAATAAAAATGTCTCCATATTATTTTTAAATCCTAAACCTTATTTTTTTTTCAAATTTGAAAAAAAAAGTTTTTGTTCATATTAGTACTTCAGTATCTTACATTTCTGACTAACAGACTGTATAATAATATAGCTCGTTCATAGCCTTGTTGTAAATAGTGCTTTATTAAATTTCATTTTTGAAATTTCAAAATTTTGTTTTGAGAAGTAATTATGACATTAATTTGACTTTGAGATAGGGTTTAATATTGGGAACATGTGTAGTCTTTTGAACTATCTCTATATACTATATAGAGCCAAGTCTAGTGGTTAAGGCATCAGAATAAAATGTGGGAGAGCATGAGTTGAAATCCCACCTTAACCATGAAAGCCAGCTGGATCACCTTAGGCTAGTCACTCTGTCTCAGCCCAATTCACCTGACAAGATGTGGTGAGAAAAATAGGAGGAAGGTGTGCTGGAAATGTCTACCATCTTGAGTTATTTTTAAAATAAAAGGGACAATATAAATAAATATGAACAAATATGTATATTACATGCAAATTGAGGCTTTGGAAATGAATTTTCCACACCCTTCCTATTCAAAGATTAGTCCTTCAGCATTGAAAATACAAATTAATGGCACCAGTTACTCAGTGGATTGAAGACCTTATAAATTAATTGTGGTTGATATGTATGGATATTACAGTGAAAAAAGATCATATTGTATCTAAAATATTGAATAAAAACTTCATTTCTGCTCATTTTTATTTTATCGTCTCTACAAGTTGAGCTCATCTCTTATTCATTTTGTGGAAACATACGTATAGTTTTCTTAGAAGTATATGGAAGTTTTAACCTCTTAGAGATTTTTTTTAAAATTGACAAGTCTAGTCTATAACTTTGGAATTTTCTGGAAGTTCCCCATTCAGGGGATTATCTAAAAAATTATATATATATATATATATATATATATATATATATATATATATGTATGTATGTATGTATGTATGTATGTATGTATGTATGTATGTATGTATGTATGTATGTATGTATGTATGTTATATTTATGCTGATAAATAAATAAAGGGAGACTAGTATAGATCTATTTCAAGCTATTTAGCTCTCATCAGCTAGCCACACCCTTACTGGGAATCGAACCTGTGCTCTATTGCCTCTAAGGCAGATGTGTTAACCATTGAGCTAGTATATATTAAATATATACCTTTCACCCTGGCCTCGCTGATAAGGAGTCGAGCCCTGTAGCTCAATGGTTAACACATCTGCCTTAGAGGCAATAGAGCACAGGTTCGATTCCCAGTAAGGGTGTGGCTAGCTGATGAGAGCTAAATAGCTTGAAATAGATCTATACTAGTCTCCCTTTATTTATTTATCAGCATAAATATAGCATAAATATAACAAATGTAACAAAAAAGGCAACAGTAAAAAAATATTGGGTTTCTGTCTGGATGGATCTCTTGTGACGAGCCGAAGACAAAGAGTGGAAGTGTGACCTTCCTCCCATATTTGGGCATACCAGGGGTTGTGACTTTAAATATATATATATATATATATATATATATATATATATATATATATATATATATATATATATATATATATATATATATATATATATATATATATATATATATATATATATATATATATATATATAAATATATATATAAATATAAATATAAATATAAATATAAATATATATAAATAAATATATATTGCGTAGATATTGTTTAGGTTTTCTTCCATGTATATAAATATAAGAAGAAAGTGGAATTGTACACTGTATTTATTTTGTTTTAGGGGAATATTAGTCGTCAGGAAGCTGTCAGTATGATCCCTCCATTGCTTCTTAATATTCAGCCTCATCACAAGGTATTCATGTATTATGATCTATGAAATTATTTTGTGGAAAAAGCATAAAGGAACATACACATTGATACTTAATACTCCACATCAGTATTGAATATCTTTTCTAATTTGGTTAATCAAAATTCATTGTAAAAGAATTGAATGCCATGTCTCTGCTTTAAATATCTAAAAATAAACCTTTACACTTGTCTTATCTTTGCCCTGATTTAACAGGGAAATGTTTCATATGTTTCATTTTTATGTTTGTAATTATTCATGTGTTGAAACACCTTCCATCTATCTTTTCTCCAATCTTTAATGTAAAGTGCTATTTCACATTCATTTTTTTAAAAAAAATATAATGCCTTAGAGGGCTGGAGCTCTCCAGTACACCTATTACTACCTTCCTATTTTGCTTTAGGTGGCACATTTAGAAAAAATATATATGCCCCAGACTTTCCCCCTTTCTTCTCACATTCTTTCTTATTGTTGGCTTTTTCTGGGTTAGGGTTAAGATGAGATCATAGAAGAAAAAAAAGCAGTGTTCCATACTATTTCTAAACCAGGAGGTTCAAACACTTATAAGTTAATTCTATTTAGTCAAATTATTGGGCGGTCTCACAGTATTTTATTCATTTTAAACTTGAAAATATATAATTGTGGATTCCGCAAACATGTAAGTATAGTAGGTGCCTTTTAAAACATACTTGAATCTCTCATATTTTTTTCTTGGAGATAATTATTTTCAGCTGTAATGGCTAAATCAGAATTAGAATGCCTGTACTGTAATTGAAAAATGATAATGTCTTGAAGAATTTAATACTTGCTGGATGCAAGACCCTTAATTCTGTAAGTTTCCTTCCCAAATCTCTTTACAAATACTGTTACATATAAACATATATACTTTAAGTTTGTTAAATAATATCAATTTCCCTTTCTGTTAAATATCTTAATCTTTTTTTTTTTTAAAGTAAAATATAAACTTTTATTTAGAATTAAAGCGAATACTTCAGTATCACAAACACACAATATTAAACTTCCAAGAAATATACTGCTAATTTGGAGTGAGCATTTATTTTTGCACAATTACAACATGCGGACAAGTCCAGGGGAAAAAAGAGAAAAGATGACAACAGTTGGAAATTTTCAACATCTTTCCCACCACCAGAGCAGCTGTCACAATAATTCGTACAAAGAGCAAGTCATTTTATGTGTGTGCATGTATGCTGATGCATAAGATGTTGACAAAATTCCTACAGATTCATCTTTGACAAGGAACAAGCTCTAAAAGGCAAACACTGCAATCTAGTCTTCTTAAATATCTTAATATCTTAATATATCTTAAATATCTTAAATCTTAAATATCTTAATCTTAAATAAATTAAATTAAATTAAATCTTAAATATCTTAATCTTGATAGATTCTAGATATGTGTGCTGCACCTGGGTCCAAGACTGCCCAACTTATTGAGATGCTTCATGCAGACATGAGTATTCCTTTTCCAGGTAAGTGAAGGAAAAAATTAATTTAGTAATCCAGATGGAAGCAGCATGAAAGTAGCTGTAATAAATAAATTTTAATTATGGTGTTTTGAGAAATGCAGTTGGCTTACTGAATTGATTATTGACTTCCTCTTAAAATCCCATCTTATTTCAACATTGATCTTGCACTGGACTTAGCACTATGTGAGTAGGTGGTTTACTCACCACTAATGTGAGTAAACAACATTTTAATAACATTTACTCACACTACTAAAGCCAGGTTTGTGTTAGGGTGATATAAAGGGAGACTTAAAAACACGATGTCAACTTTCGTGTACCATCAGTGGAGCTGGATCTCAGATTACAGTAGCTTGTTTGAGATGTGTGTATTTATTGGGTAACGTGATTTATGACACAGAGTGAGGGGAGGAAAGGAAGAGGGGCAAAGTTCAGAAGCAGATAGACAAAGCAAAAGAAATGTCTGCGAATAAGAATTGCCTAATGAATCACTAGTTTCTGTATAAGAGACATTGACTCTTATTGTGTGTTCGTTACTGCATTGTTGGGAACCTTTACACACACAATGTTAGATGATAAATGTTGTGGCTGTCTTTTTCTGTAATTAAAAAATTGCTTATGCAACCACCATCCAGTTGCTATTTATTCATGGAATTCACCTGCTATTCATACATATCATATTGGGCATCCTGTTATATACATTTTAGTAATATAAGGGTGTGTGCATGTGTTCATTGTTTTCATTAGTTGTTTGTGCTAGAACTAATTTGTCATTTGAGAGAATGTCTTTTATGAATGGTTTGTCCGCATGAAAGGACAAGATTTAGAATTTTTGTTGATAAATTTTTGGTATTCTCCAATTTGTCACCATTTTCTATACATACAATTTTTTCTGTAAATTGTGGGTGTAAATTCCCATCCATTTTTTTCTATCAGTATTACTGTATTGATGTTCCCACATTTTAACATTTGTATACTGTCTATTTCTTTGGATTGAAGGCAATTTACAGAATAACAGGGGGAAATGGTAGCTGTATCACTGCTAGCACTCATATATCCTATGCAATAAAATGGTCCTAAATGTTTGGATACGGCCAGAAGTCTTCATTCTGTGAGGTACCTTGTACAATTAGGTGTGTTTGGCCTTAACTTGGCTGGCTTTCAGGAAAACATTAGGACCTAGACTTTTTAACCTGGTGTTTCACGTCTAGTTTTGAATATTGGATGAGCATCAGTTGTGCTTTAAATTTAAATTGCCAAATTTTGTTCTGTGCTAATTATTTCGTATCCTAGATCCTCTGAAAAGATATTATAAAATGTTATAAATTAAAGGTAACTGTATAAAATAATTATTTTTTTCTTGATTCCATGTAGTTAATATTTTGATCTTATTTGGACTAATAGTAATTGAAAAAAGTAATTCTCCCATGAACCAAGTGACGATTCTATTTTAACCAGAAGATTTTCTATTTTTTTTCCCTAGAGGGATTTGTAATTGCAAATGATGTAGACAACAAGCGTTGTTATCTGCTAGTTCATCAGGCAAAGCGGTTGAACAGTCCTTGTATTATGGTTATAAATCATGATGCCTCAAGTATCCCTAATATACAGATCAATACTAATGGGAAAAAAGAGATCCTCTTCTATGACAGAATATTATGTGATGTTCCTTGCAGGTAAGTTAAACTAGGTAAAATTTAAAGCCAATATGCTGTTTGTGGCATACTTTTCTAATGCTAGTTGTTAACGACAGCAAATATAAACAAATACAGATGTAAAAACTATAAATAAACTGTTGCAGCACAACAATTATGGAATAAATGTATAAAATTACATCAATTTATAACTTAAAGGAAAATTGGTACAAAATGTTCTACAGATTGCACAGTCAATCCTTTTTTAATAACCCTTATTGAAACCAGCAGCTCAACTACTGCAGGTAGTCATAGCTTATTAAGGTAATTGGAAGTGAAATTTCTGTTGCTAAGTGCTTCCCCCAAAATAAGACACAACCAGAAAATAAGCCCTCGCTTGATTTTTTAAGAATATTTGTAATATAAGCCCTACCTCAAAAATAAGCCCCAGTTAAGATTGTCAGTCAGATGGACACATTTAGTACGTCTGTTGCAACACACAAGTTCGCTGGGGCCATCATGCATGGGCGGCTGTCGGGAGGCTCGCCCCGTGCGTGCAGTGGAGCTGGAAGACGAGGGGCCGAGCATGCAGGGACGGTGGCATGGCGCTACCCCCGCCCCACCACCTGCCTTGTCTTCCCTTACGGCAGCACTAAGAAGCAGAAGCACAGGGAGGTATCTTACCTGGCCCATCGGACATACTATGCAGCTGCCTGCTCTGTTGCAGCTGTGGACAAGCAAAGACAGATGGGACAAAGTGGGCGGCTGGGCATGCGGTGCAGCTGGCAGGCTGGATCGTGTGACTAGTCCTATGCCTTTGCCTCTGCCTGCTGTTTGGAGGGCTGGACGAGAGGTCTCAGCACGGACTCACCTGTGTTGTGTGGGTTGCACAGTCCCAGAGTGCACTGGCCAAAGGGCCTTGGTCTGTGGCTGCTGCCAGACAGCGTTGGTCCCCACGCACATGCTTCCTCCTTTGCACACGCTTGGGAGGGCACCCAGCTGGGCTGGGCTGGGGCCAGGGTGGCAGGGGCTGGTCCCTCTTCATCTTTGGGGTGGCTCCGTGGGCCAGATATGGGCCAATTCAGCCTGTGGGCTTTATGTTTGACATGTCTGTTGTACATATAAAAATAAGACCATGTCTACAAATAATCCCTAATGCGTCACTTGGATGCAAAAATTAATATTAGACCTGGTCTTATTTTTGGGGAAACACGGTAATTGATGCGATCATAAAATGTGATGTCTCATGATCTCCTTACTTAGCAATGGCAATTCTGACAGCTCTCAGTTGCCATTATTAAACAAGTTGTTTAGCAAGCCTTTCATTGTGCTAAAGTGATTAGGAAATAATATACTCATAAATAAAAAGGAAATAGTGACTACAGCTGTATAGTTTTTGGAATCTATAGATAGTCCAAACTGCAGCTGCACAAATAATTAAGCCTGAGTGTTTTAAGTCTTTTGATGCTAGTTATCTACAAATGTTTGTAGGACTGCCTGTCTCCTTTGCCTGTATGGTAAGATTGTGACAGGGTTGGCATGCTTTGCATTTC
Source organism: Thamnophis sirtalis (assembly GCF_051295495.1). Lineage (NCBI taxonomy): Eukaryota > Metazoa > Chordata > Lepidosauria > Squamata > Natricidae > Thamnophis > Thamnophis sirtalis. The sequence goes on from NW_028261388.1 coordinate 74,012,135, forward strand.
CCCTGTTAACAATGTCATCTTGCTGTATTAGGAGATTTGCTTCTCAGTAATATTTTTTCCCTGAACTGATTTGCCTTCAAGAAAGCTTTCTTATTTCACCTGTAAGCCACCCAGAATTGCATAAAGCGCTGGCCATTGAAATCCAACTTATAAATAAGTTAGTTAATCAACACCAGGGCTAATTGTCCTATTTCATTTATTTTGTGTCAATTAAAATTCACCTATGCTTCTCAGGAAACCTAAACACTTATAAACACTACAAACTGGTTAAGGAATGAAGAAGGGGAAAGTTAGAAATCTTAATAAGCATAAGGTTGTTTATCTTACATCATGGGGAATGGTATTCTAAACATATTAGAAATAACAGTTAATATTAACATGAATTCTTTTATTTCTTTATCTTTAAAGATTTAAGTTATCTATCGGAGTTTTAATAACCCCTAATCATGGCTATTTAAATACTATTATATACAATACCATTTGTGTTTTACACTTATAATAAAATATTAACTTTGAAAAATATAATTACTTAAAAATGCACTACTGTAATTTCAACCTATTTGTATAAAAATGTTATATTACAACTAGCTCAGAACGTGTAACTTTCATACTATCTTGGAATTAATGTGAAAATGTCTCTTTTAGTGGAGATGGAACCCTGAGAAAAAACATTGATATATGGAAAAAGTGGAGTACACATAATAGTTTGCAACTACATGGGTAGGAAAATATTTTATTATATATTTCTTTCAACTTGTGGAATGAAATTAAGAATTTGATTAATGTCTTGACTTTTTTTCTATATACAAGAATACAAACTTGGATTTTTGATATTTCCACTCTATTCTGTTTGGAAAACTCCAGCCTAAGGACTGCATTGTGCCCAGTTCTCCCTATGTATAGAAATTTGTAATGTCAGGGTCTCCATAAGTAAGTTGACATAATATGCTTCATTTGGATGAATTCCCAGACCCCCTTTAAAAATAAAATATTCCAAGGTATATATTTTGGATAAATTTCAATTTATTTTTATTTTTCTGATTGCCCATTCCGCCAAAGGCCGGACATTTTATTCTAATATTTCTAATGTGGGAAGTGGACATTTAAACTATTGAATCCAATCTGCTGCTCAGTGCAACAATCCAAATTAGAGCCTATTTGCTATTTGGCAGATTACTCTCCAGCCTTTGCTTTGATGTATCCAGCTAAGTTAAGGGAAGGTTGCCCTTTCTATTGAGCTGTAATAACTCAGTGGTTAGAATGCACTATTGCAAGCTGCTTCTGCTGACTGCTGATTGCAGTTTGGCAATTCGAGTTTCACCGGCTCAAGGTTGACTCAGCCTTCCATCCTTCCAAGGTGGGTAAAATGAGGACCCAAATTGTTGTGGTCAATATGCTGACTCTGTAAAACACTTGGAGAGGGCTATAAAGTACTGTGAAGCAGTATATAAGTCAAAGTGCTATTGCTATTCTCTAGTTAATTAGTTGTGCCCCCAAACTTCTCTTATTGCTAGAAGTTTTGATTTTAAAAAAATGTAAATCCAGTGTACAATGTCCCATACTCCTGATCATTTTCTGCATAACATACATACTTTTGGGTATTTAAAAGAGTGCTATCCTCAAGAGTAAAAATGCCAGCCTCCTTCAGTCTTTCTTTAGAGAGCTGTTTCTTGGCCTTCATCCTCTTATTTCTTTCACTTTGGCTGAACTCTTCTTAGCTTGGTGCCAGGAATTACTGACCAACATAAAGTGGAACATTTTATTTCTGATTATTTATAACTCTGCTTCTGTTAATACATCTAAAAATACTTTTGTCTTATTCGGTAGCCATATTATACTTAGATTCAGTTTGTAATATGCTGTTCCAATATTTTTTACTTTACAGGTATTCTCTACTCTTTTACCTGTGCATTTGATTTTGTTTCCTAAGGGCATAATTTTATGTATTCATTATATTTCATATTTTTAATTTTTATATTCTAACCCCTTTTTCTAAGTGTGGGATGGGCATTCTGAATGGCTATGTATTATATTACGTTGCATAACAGTGGTTTAATTTCAGCAGCAGTTTAACAAATTGATTTAATTTTAATGGCGTGATTTGGAGTCATGAGTAGAATGAATGTGGCTTTTAAGAAACCTCCCTTTTCTATTCCCACCCTTTCAATCCCCTCCATCCAACATAAAAAGATAGAAAAATCAAGCCAGATAGATTCCTGAAACTCCAAAAGGCCAGGAGGACAAAGTTGTGGGCTCTAACCACTCAATCATTTGTTCACTATGCTGTAATCTAGCAAGATTATTTCTATCTTCTATGGTATTAGCTCTCCTATTCAATTCCATGTCACTTTCTGATTCGGTAGATATTTTATTAAAGCCGTTAACATTCCCCACTGGAAAGAAGAGGGCTAGAACTAAGCCTTGTGGCACCTGCTCTTTTTAGTTCATTAAGGAACTGTTTTATGAGCATACTTTGAATACAATTATTGATGATGCCATGTATTCAAATATTCATGTTATCCAACAGCAGTTATTTACTTGATTACAATTTCACAGTTTTATTTTGTGAAATGCTTTATTGAAAACAACAAATACAATTATATTTATATTTACTACAGAAGCTACCCACATGTTAAAAATGAGTTCATTTTAGCAAGGTTTGTTTCCTGATAATTCTCTTATTTTTTTTCTTGTGGTTAAGACAGTGTGTTCAATGTACTTGCAGCCTAATTGTTTTTTTGATCTCTGGAATCTTTCCGTGCATTGATTTCAGAGTGAACAAATTGTTTCAGTTATTACCTGCCACAGAAAATTAATAGGACATCTGTAGTCCCAAGGACACAAACAATATAATTAATTTCATGCCCTGGTAATTAAGTTTTGAACAATATGTTCTATGCAGACTACAGCTGAGGATTGCAACTCGTGGAGCTGAACAGCTGGCTGAAGGAGGTAGAATGGTGTACTCTACCTGTTCATTGAATCCTATTGAAAATGAAGCTGTCATTAGTTCTCTGCTGGAAAAAAGTGAAGGTGTGTATAGTTTAAAAGGGGGGAAAATGGTGTTTTAGTAAAGCTTACTCTTTTGCCTGGACCTGTAGGGCAGTGTGTTGATTGAAAATCTGGGTTAGTTTAATATTCGTTATATTGGAATTCTAATTTTAATCTAGATTAAAATTAATTTTTTTTAAAATTAAAGCGATTAAAACCGCTCCATGGTAGTGGATCTGGCTATTTGAGAGACCGCCTTCTGCCAATTACCTCCCTGCGTCCCATCAGATCGCATAGAGTTGGCCTCCTCCGTATTCCATCCGCCAGTCAGTGCCGACTGGCGACTACTCGGAGGAGAGCCTTCTCTGTTGCGGCTCCGACACTATGGAACAATCTCCCCATGGAGATTCGTACCCTCACCACCGTCCAGGCCTTCCGCACAGCCCTCAAGAACTGGCTAACCCGTCAGGCCTGGGGATAATCTTATTTCGCCCCTCACGAATGCTGAGTGAATGTTGAGTTTTATTGTCTAATTTACTTTGTGCACATTTCTTTTTTCGTATTGTCCTACACTCCCCTTCCTTTTTGATTGTAAGCCGCCCTGAGTCCCCTCAGGGAAAAGGGCGGCCTATAAATAAATAAATCTACAAATCTACAAATCTAGATGCTGCTAGCTCATTTTTCTAGAAATTATAGCTGACTAAATACAGGCGGCATAATATTTCTTTTCTGATTCTAATCTCAAATGAACCAGTTCTGTAAGAACTGATTTTTTTCATCCGGGATGCTTTTAAATGTCAGAACATAACCTATTATAGTTGGTAGCTGGTCTTCACTGTTTGAATGCTATTCAAATGTGTTATTAAAGAAGCCACATAGATTTGATGTGAAAACCTTATATCATGTTCACTTTCTACATCACCCTATTTTGTTAAGATAACATAGGTACCAAGAATAGTTGCCAATCTACAGTGCTTGTTTGCTTCATGGATATGTTTAAGAAACCTTAATAATTTCAATATATTATCTTTCTTGACAATTTGGGTCAAAGTTTTAAAGGTTGGTCAGAAATGTTTAACTTTTCAAGGCATACAAAAGATTTGAATGTATGAACAATCAAGTATGAACAATCAAAAAAAGAATCAGGAAAGGTGTATAAGAATGATGTTCAAATAAGCAAGGGATTTATAAATCTACGGCAGTTTTAATTTTCCAATGTATTGTTAATTAACTCCAACTGAATGTATTACATCATTTTAAAAGACAAAAAATCACTACACAATCTAGACAAAGTATGCATTTCAGCAACCAGGATCAAAGCAGTATGAATCACTGAATGAGATTATGAGCTATAGTAAATTCTATCCATATTACTAAAGGTAGATTCTGATTTTTAAAATCTGTAAAGTTGAAACTGAATCTAAGCATAAACAGTACAAATATTGTACATGGTACAATCCATGGGTGATTAAAGACCAACCGTAAAAGCAAAATTCAGCAAATATGGTGAATAAAAAAGAAAAAAAAAACAGGAAAATCCCTGATACAATAAAGTAGAGGAAGCACCAGTGGCTTCTAAAAGCCATAACTATTGATGGAAATTTTGCAGCTCACCTTCTGAGAATCGATCACATAAAACAAGAGCAGTAATCTCATACCCACAGGAGCAGTTAAAATTACTGACCATTACTGTTATGAATGTTGATCATCATTGAGCATTTAGTGGGAATTTTAACAGCACATTGGTGCAGAGTCATCCTCCTTCATCTTTGCACAGGAGAGTGGCTTTTACAAAATGTTAATGCCTCTGCTAATTATTCTTCTAATAGGTAGTTCCCTGTTTGCATCAGAGTAAAGAGCCTCCTACAAGGAACATGTACGATATGAATAGCTACTGGTGAATTAGGTTTTGGGGTGGGGGGGCAATTAAACTATTAAAATCATGAGAAGTCCTGATTAGTGTGGACAATTAAGTCCTAATTCTCTGTTTCAGTTCACCCAGTTTATCTAACCAAGGGTGAAAATGGCATCGAGGAAAGGCCTCAATATGTTAAGTCATTTTTAATTTATCTCTTCAGGAAAAAAAAACAACACTATGCCTGTTCATCAAGGTGAAGTGGAGAAGGGAAGTTTCCCAAAAGACTTTCTTCTGGCAGAATTGGGTCAACAGAATCTTAATTGAACCCCAAAGGGGATACAGCCTAATTCTAAACATATTAAAGCATAAAAATTTGAATGATGGAAGAATGTTATAATTTTTTTAAAATTTTGATTGAATGATTTCTAAGGATCTTAATGGATGTGCAACCATAATCCTGATCAGAACTGTAACTTTTAAGTAATATAATGGCTGCCAGGGCATAGTTATTTTCAAACTTACTTGCAAATTTAACAGTGACAAAATATGCTTTTGGGGGCTTTTATAAGCAGTTCTCTCTTGAGTTGAACAACTGGTAGGATTATGACTAATCCTAACCTTGGTTATCCACTATTCCAGTCAAATGACTTTTCCAATAAAATGCATATAATGTTGACTTTTTTTTGAAGGTGCCTTAGAACTTGCTGATGTCTCTTCTGAGTTGCCAGGGTTGAAAAGGTTGCCAGGCATTACAAAATGGAAGGTAATTTTATAGAAACATGTATTGTACTTAGGGATTCATATCGCATGTGAACAAATAAAATTTCCAAAAGTAAATAGGTTAATTAGTTATCCAGAATTAAATCATTGCTATGAATTGCCCTTTTCAAGTCTCGTTGAGGTTTCTTTGTTGCTTAAACATGCTGTAAACATAATAATGTAAACATTATTGCTTCTGCTTAGGAGAGCCAGTTTGGTCTAGTGGATAAGGCAGCAGACTAAAATGCAGGACACCATGAGTTCAAGTCCTGCCTTAGTCATGAAAGCCAGGTGGGTGACTTTGGGCCAGTCATTCCCTCTTAGCCCAAACTATCTCATAGGGTTGATGTGAGGAAAATAAGAAGAGGAAGATATGTTGGATATGCTCGCTGCCTTGAGTTATTTGTGAAAATGATACAGGCAGGAACCAGTTTTTTTTTTAAATGATGAACTTCCCCCAAAAAGGAGTGGGGACATGGAAGGCCTTTGGTCATTTATATAAATACTGTAATGGGAGAAGGGAGTGGGCAGCACCTCTTGGCTGGAGATCTTTTAGCAATAATATCACCAAGAGGGTATATTTTTTTCAAGATATCTTTTCCCAGATCAGTTTAACCATATTACAAGGCAACCAACTTCTGTATAATTTATTGATGATAGGGTAGTCACTTGGCCCTTGTTACATTTCAGCATTAAATTTCATGAGAGAAAGGGAAGATGTGCTGCTTTGATGAGCATATTCGTGGCACAACAAAACCGCGGTCCACTAAAGCGCGCCCGATTAAAGCGCGTCACTGACGTCATCAGCAGCGCGACAACAGCGACTGCGGAGAAAAAAGGGCGCTTTAAAAAGCGCTTTGAAAGCAAGCCAATTCACGTTAAGGTAAGGGTTAGCTTTAGGGTTAGGGTTAGGTTAAGGGTTAGGGTTAGGTTAAGGTTAAGCGTTAGGGTTAGGGTTAGGTTAAGGGTTAGCGTTAGGTTTAGCGTTAGGTTAAGGGTTAGGTTAAGGGTTAGGTTTAGGGTTAGGTTTAGGGTTAGGTTTCGGGGGGTTAGGTTTCGGGTTAGGGGTTAATTTTAGCTTTAGCGCTCACAGCGTGCTTTTTTCGTCACGCTGTGATGACGTCAGGTACGCGGTTTCGTCGAGCGCACTTTAGTCGAGCGCGGTTTTGTGGTGGAACCGAGCATATTAATAGTAAGATTTGAAAGACATTGTATTTTCCCACCTAGGTAATGACCAAAGATGGTAATTGGTTTGAAGACTGGAAAGAAGTTCCTCCTAACAAGCATACGCAGATCCGCCCCACAATGTTCCCTTTAAAAGATGAACAAAAACTTAAAGCGTTACATTTGGAGCGCTGGTATGTAACGTCGTAATCATATTTATAAGGTGGTGTTGAATTCAATTTCACTTTAACGTTGCCAAGTATGTGTCCAAGTGGGAAACATGTACAGTTAAAAGAAATAAGATCTATAGATACATTTTAAGTGTTTAATGAAGTCCTGTAGTATCAGGAACACCTACTTCCCATCCTCCTCCAAAGATATTCATTGAGATGTTTCACCAAAAAGAATGGAAAAAGTTAGAATTTTTTAACAAGTTGGGTGGAATAGGATCCAATATTTTACATACTACTTTTCTCCAGCAATTTCCAAATTCTTTATTAGTACTAGCAAACAATTATCCACATTAAACTGCTTAGCAACCCAATAAAGATATAATACTTGATAGCATATTTTTGCCATGACAATATAGAATTTAGCAATAGCAATGTCAAAATTGGTAAATAGGAGGCTGATACAATAGTAATTTGGTCTCCTGTATACTCTGAATTATACTCTGTATACTCTTGTATTCTAAAATACAAGAATATCATACAGTTGTACATGATATCTTGTTTTTGTCTCCTCTGAAGCATAACTCATTCAGATCAGGGAATTTTGAATATCTCAGTAGAATTGATGGTAATTCATTATGCCATATCCAAAGATCCGTCCTCAGTTTAGTGTAGATGAGAGATGTTTAATTATTTGATCAGTACTCACAGTGCCCTTGAAATCTAGGTTGTGCTATTTCAAAGAAATACAGGGACCATGCTTACTGAATGAAGCTGTTCTGGGATGATCAGCTGTAATTACTAAGTTTCAGATCCTGAGTCCTCTTTAATAAGATACATAACTAAAGCAAGCAAATTGGTTGTACAAAATGCAAAAATTTGATAATGTTTAAAGGTTTTTTTAATCATTTTCTGATCGCAGATTTAAGTAGAGCTCAAGAATATACCTATTGATACAAAATCCATGTTGCTTATCTAGTTTTAGAATTTTACCACATCACCAGAATACTGGAGGTTTCTTCATTGCTGTATTAATTAAAAAATCACCTATGCCATGGAACAGACGTCAGCCCAAGGTAATGTTTAGTATTATTAAAAACATTTTCTAGTATGTTTTAAAAGGATAAGAGTTTAGAAATACCATGGAATAATTACGGATTTCAAATAGCATGCTTCACATGAAATTGCTTTTGAAACTGGATCATAGTTGAATATTGAAGTTATGAAGGAGAGAGATGAGAAACCATCTATAGAAAATTCGCCACAAATAAATCCATTGGGCTTTCTGAGCCCTTGGATATATATTTAAGCAAAAATAGACAGATTTAATCTAGAACCAAATATGATTTCCTTGTCTAGTCAGGCTAGATTTTTAAGCCTTATACAAGGAATAGGATTTAAAAAACGGGGATTCTGTTTCCAGAAAAGAAACTAGTACTTCGTATTGTTTTTCTTCTTTATGCAGAAAAAAACATTGCCCTATGTAGAGTATTTTTCCTCATGGAGGGCATCCCTGTTTCATACTTTCTCCTTCCCTTTATTGTAATATACATACGATGTTTTACCTGTAAGTGCTATTCCTAAACAATAATTAGTCAAGGACGTTTTTTCCTTTGGCTTATGTTGCAGCAAAAAAGCAAAGAAACCTATAGCATCTTAAAGGCTAAGAGGTTAATTATGACCTAGACTTTTGTAGGTCTGAGATCATTTCATCAGATAGCTGTCAATTTCAGAAAAAAATGGGATTCGGGGAAAGGTTGAAGTTGCAATGTAAATACTAAAGTAACAAGGAAATGGAAATGGTCTTAAGTTTGAAAAAATAATATGAATGCTTGAATATGTGCAGAATATGTATTCACAATAGCAGTGCTGATTATTGTCTTATCAACAATCACTACTGTATTGCTTGGAAGGATTTATTGGACTAGTTTTGCATACATTTCGCCATAATTAAATCATATGAAGACATTGCTGTATATCAAAAGTGGAACCTTACCTATGTTAGGGGGAGAAATGGTCTGGTCTTTGCAAATACTGCAAAAGCTGTATGCCAAATACTTTTTTGTTCCAGGTCAGAGTTGAGTTTAAGCTGATCTTAACAGTCAGATCTTCTCTTCTGATACTGACTCTCCATAAATGAACAACACATAATGTTAGAAGTGAATCTGAATTTCCATGCAGTAATCATGACATAATAGCGATACAGTTTGGGCCCAGCAAAGCAAAACTCTCCTGTTAGCTTATTAAAAGAAGTACATCTGAGTATTACTGTACAGTCAAACCACAAGTCAATTGTACTATGCTGAGCTACCCACAGAGAATATGCCCTCTTTGGTGTTAGCTGACTGGTGACAGCTGCAGAGAAAGAAAGGCTGCTTTGAAGCTTGCATCAGAACAGAAGCATAACTGGCATCGTGGAAGGCCAAAGGCAGCCCTTTCAACAAAGCATTTCTTCTGTGCTTGAGAGCAACTGGATGCCATAAAGAGGGAACCCAACAGAAATTAACACTCTTCCTGACAATAGTTGGGAGTGGTGCCCTTGATGTGTACAGTAGGAAAAGGAAGCAAATGCAAAGCCCTGTTGAGAAATGTGTGGCCTATTGTGTGTTGTGAATAGACATATGAATACCGTAATTTGTTTTCCAATCACATATAGAAAAAGTCATTTTTATCACTGACTGGTGTGTTGACTGAATCTTTGCTCAACTCAAATTGCTTTGGGCATAAGAAACAACAGAGTGCAAGAATGTGGTCCTGTTCCTGGATCAGCATCTCCTTATAATAATACTTATCCTTCAGATTGGACTGTTGAAGTGCGCTCTACATGAGGCAGCCCTTGAAAAGCTTCAGCTGGTACAGAGTGCAGCAGCATGGACAGTAACGTGCACCCTAGAATAGCACATATTACCCATCTGTACGCTTCATTGGTTACCAGTTTGCTTCCAAATCCAATTCAAGATGCTGGTTTGATTTGTTAAGTCCTTCATGGCATAGGATCAAGCTGTCTGAGGGACCACCTCTCCCTGATTACATCAGCTCACCCCATTAGATCTGGGGGGGGGGGGAAGGATAGATGCCATCAGCTACAGACCTACATTTAATGACGCCCAGGAGACATAGCAAGAGCCGAGGTGGCACAGAGGTTAAATGCAGCAATGCAGGCTACTTCAGCTGATTGCAGTTCTGCAGTTCAGCTGTTCAAATCTCACCGCCTCAGGGTTGACTCAGCCTTCCATCCTTCCGAGGTGGGTACAATGAGGACCTGGATTGTTGCTGGGGGCAATATGCTGACTTTGTAAACCGCTTAGAGAGGGCTGAAAGCCCTATGAAGCGGTATATAAGTCTAACTGCTATTGCTATTGCTATAGCTTCTCTGCTATGGCATTTGCTGTGTGAAGCATTTTTGTGCCCCAAAATTAGAGTAGCTCCATCTCTCTTGATAGTTCAGAGAGGCCTCAAAACTTAGTTATGTTATCTGGTCTTGGGCTCCCGGGAAACTGGGGACATGCTTATATAGCTCCATTGCTGAGCTAGCTAGATTTATTCCCTTTCCCCCTTTGCTGTTAATGTGATTTTTATATCTTTTATATTTATGTTTTTATATATGGTTTTACCCTTTGAGCATGCTGCCCAGAGTTACTTTCAGTGACATGGGAGGTTATATAAATTTATATACACATTTGATTAATCAATAAAATGTTTATTCAGAGAATTGAACGTTTCTTAACCCTAACCCTTTCCTTAGAAGAATGAGATGGGCAGTTTCTAAATTTGATAAATACATAGAAAATAAACCAAATCAAGCAGCAGAAATCATGCCAGAATCGATGGATGTAGGCAGCTATAGTGTTTTACATAATTATTATATTATAAATAATAATAGAGTGGCAAATAACAGTTATACCCAAGAAGATTAACAGATAAAAAGGTCAAATTGCATACTACAGGCAGAACTTCCAATTTTAGTCAGACCAGAACTCTTTCTTAGCAATCGATCAATGGAGAAACTGCAGTGAACCTGTCAACACCTGACAAAGAAGAAATAATGCATCTATGGCAACAGTAATGGGGCAATCCAAAGAAATACAAGTAGAATGTAGCCTAGCTAAAAAAAAACCAAGGAAGATCAAGAACTCTGATCAACATCAGGTAGAAATGAACTGCATGGATTTTGGTTGAAACATCCAACTGGTCTATACCCACTCATTGCCAAGCATTTTAGCAATATAGTTCAAGGAGATGAAATTGGAGATTGGTTAATATCTAGCAAAACTTGCCTGCTAATGATAGATCCAATGAAACGGGCAACACCAAGCAACTACAAGAAACTTGCAATATTTTCAGATGCACCTTTTATGCCATGTTGCAAATAAAAAGCATGATGCATTCAGTGAAGTGGAATGTAATATGTGAAAGCTATTCCTATAGTAATTCTTTTAAGTCATTGAGGTTTTTAAAAAATTCTATTCTAGTATTTACATTGGAGAATAGACTGTTTTCACTAAGAAATAGATGATTGAATAGACTAGCAAGCAAATCCTAGAATATAGCATCATTGTGATCATTTTCAAGTTGTTATTGTTATTCTTAATTGAATTATGTTCTTATCATTTTATTAAAATTATCGCACCCTTAAACTGGCAGGTAAATATTTACCAATATTTAAATGTTTAATATTGACCAGTGCTATCAGTTGCTATTAATTTTCAAATGACTTTTCATTTCATAGTCTACTGCTATTCATTTCATTTATTCCATTTGTATGCCGCCCAATCCCGAGGGACTCAGAGTGTCTAACAAGCAGGGCGGGGAGGGGGGATACAAACAAAAGTTTTAAAAAAACAAGTTAAAAACAGAACAACAGTCATAACCATTTAAGTGGGGCCGGGAACTCATCAGCCCCAGGCCTGCCAGAATAGCCAGGTGTTAGTGGCTTTGCGGAAAGCCTGAAGGGTGGTGAGGGTCCGGATCTCCACAGGTAGATCGTTCCAGAGGGCTGGAGCGGCCACAGAGAAGGCCCTCCCCCGAGTGGTCGACAGTCGACATTGGCTAGCTGATGGTATTCGGAGGAGGCCTAGTCTGTGGGATCTAATTGGTCATAGGGAGGTAATTGGCAATTAACTTTTGTCTTGTTTATTTAAAAAGTTTTCAATAAAATAAAAATATAATTTTTATTTATTTAATATAATTTTTGAACTGAAAATAAGAATAGGGAAAAGTAATAATAAAGTGAAAAAGAAATAAAGCCAAAAAAACCCCATAAAGAAGTAGGTTCTGATCTTTTTAACAGTATAGTCCATTTATTTTTACACTTTCTGAGGTTGTATAAATTTTCCAATGTATTTTGGAGATAGCAAATAGAGATGATTTTTCTGGAATTGAAACATTGTTCTGTTTTGGAACAGGTTCAGAATAAGCTGCCTCAGAAGACTGGAGATTTAATGCCTGCAGATGCAGAACAGGATCCTTTAGAAAGTGAAGGTCCTATAATGCAAGATGCAAAAGATGGAGAGACATCAGTAACTGAGAGTGTGGAGAACAAGAAGGATGGAGTTTGTGGGTAAGAAATTGGAAACGAAAGCTGTTGTTGTTAACAGAAGTGTGCTGATCTATACTGGTATTAGCCCTTTGGGGTGAGAAAATAGTTGGATATCTGAGACATCTAAGGAAAACTCCGAGATCACAATAGATTTCATAGAATTATTGATATGTTCTTAATGTCTAGCCTTTTGAAAATCATGTAGTTTTCTGCTAATAAAACAAAGAATATTTAAAATTCCCTTGATGGTGCAAGACATGCTATATGCCTGAGAATAAAATTGTGAGAAGTGTATACAAAACACATACTGTAATAATTGGAATGATTTAGCCAAACAGTGAATATACTTTACTTACCACATTGAACCACAATTTGTTTTACCTGGATGTCTGAACCATATCTGGCTGATACCTTAGATGTTAGTCTCTTGCTCATTCCAAAATAATGCAGAACAAGAGGAATTAAGAAAGTCACCATTCTTCCGTCTAAAACCCTTCTCTTCAGTTACCCTGGCAACCATCCTCTTTCCACCACTAACTACTCCATAGCATAAGGTAAAGATGAAGCTCTCTGAATCTCCAAACATCAAACATTAAACCACATAGCAAACAAGTCAACAGTTTGCTTATATTTATAATTTATAATCATCATTAATTATATACATTTATAGTATCAGTAATATACATGGTACCGTAGTAAACATACAACCTGTATAAAAATGGGTCAGGCACAGGGAAATACATATAACAGATGGTAACAGTGAACATGTCATTGAATTTTTCTGGAGTTTCAATTAAGCTGTGATGGTTGTAAACATGGGTGTTGGTCACAGAGTTACTCTTTTATCACCGTTATAACTAGAAATATCCAAGATAGTCATTAAATGAGGATTACTTATATATGAATATGGCCAAAGTCTAAAATGGAATATTCAGAACATTTCAGTACAGGCAGTCCATGTTTAAAAATGGTAATTGTTAAAGAGCTGTGGTGGCATTGTGGTTAGAATACAGTACTGCAGGCTACTTTGATGGATTTAGAGGTCAGTCATCGCAGAGGGTTCATTCCAAAATGCATCCCTCCCTTTGGAGAGTTTATTCTTTTTATACAGTTTTTACAAGCAAAGCAATGGGCATATAGCAACAGGATTATTATTGGCTTATTCTCCTTGTCAATCTCTAAGAACATCCCACCCAGGATAGAATCTCACATAACTCAATAATTCCTGGTAGTGCCTGTTGTTGTTAATTAGGAGAGCTCATAGGTTAAGAGGTAACCAGCCACTGAGATCATGGCAGTGTGCTGCGCATGCCTTTATGTAACCTTTCCTCTACTCCTACACTACTTCTACCGGCTGCCAGCAGTTCGGCAGTTTGATTCTCACCGGCTCAAGGTTGACTCAGGCTTCCATCCTTCCAAGGTGGATAAAATGAGGACCCAGATTGTTGGGGGTGATATGCTGACTCTATAAACCATTAGACAGAGCTGTGAAGTACTGTGAAGCGATATATAAGTCTAAATGGTATTGCTAATTAAGATTGGAAACTCCATTGCTGGTAGAATCAATTGTAAATGTGATGTCATGTGACTGCAGTGCCTTATAACAGCAGTTCCAGTTACCATTGTTAAGCAAATCTCACACAATTGGTAAGCATGATGTTACGTGATTGCCATTTTTGACAACCTAATGTGGTGATGGCTAACATTTTTGGTGCCGAGTGCCCCAAGCGTGCATGCGCATGAAACCCCAAAATGCAATGTGAGTGCCCCCTGCATGCACCCGGCACATGCAACCCTATGCATGTGCGCCCCTGTGTTCCTCCCACGGATGCACACACATCCCCCATGCATGCACAGATTTTTATGAGACTAAAATAGATATCCTCCGATTTCTGCAAGTAATATGTTGTATTGTACTCTTGGAAAATACATAGTTGACTGTTCTGACCCCCCTCGTCCTACACCAAAGCACGCCGAGACAAAGATACTTCAAGGATGTATTAACACACAGACAGGACCTTGGCAGTAATCCAGCACAGTCCAGGCCTTGGCAGCAATCGAGCACAGACTAACCTTGGCAGCAATCCAGCCTGCCAAGCTAGCCACAAAAGTTTTCCAACTTTAGTGAATACGTTGACTTCTGCAAATGGGCGTGTGCACAATCATTTCTTTTATAGTTTTGAGAGGAGCCTAATTACCACCAGCTGAATGCAATTATCTCCTGTAACTGCGTAACTGCTCCTTACGCCTATTAGCTCTTTGTTGCCGGGCATCCAGGAACAACTCGTTTGGCTCCTCCCCACTGCTCCAATGCATGATGTCGGGATCACACTCCCTTGTCTCCTCCCCACTGGTCCAAGGCTCAGGCACCTCCTGGTGGCCAACCAGCCTCTCTGCGCCCTGCTCGGAGTCGGCACCCTGTCCAGGGTCCTCCAGAGCCAACTCATAGGGCCCCTCGCTGTCGGAGTCTGGTGGCAGCTCCAACAGCTCCTGCTGGGCCACAATTGTTGACCATATAGTTCAAAGAACTTTGGATGAAGTGACTCACACAAATTGAATAAACAGATCTTGTGTAATGCATTTAAAAACTCAGTGTTATGTGAAAGCCATGTTATAATAGAAAAATCTATAGCAATTCTAACTAATCTCAATGTTAAAAGACTGTTTTGTTCTGCATTTCCTAGGAATCCCTAGGAAATTCCATGGTAATAGACTGCTGACCATGAAAAAAGATGTAGTTACGTTGTTGAAAGTGTATATTATTGGCAGTTACCATTCTGAATAGCAATAATAACAAAAACGTTACAATTAAAACCTGCTGAATCAAGCCACTTCAATATACTAAGGCTTTTCCATGTATGTTTACTATGGAGTATACAGGTTAGCCTCTATTGATTGAAATAAGTGATAATGTTTGGAAATTGCAGAGGTGGGGGAAGAAAGTTATTTAATAATACCAGAATAATGGTAAGCTATGGAGATTTCTGTTTTTCTTGCAGACCTCCACCATCTAAAAAAATGAAGCTTTTTGGATACAAAGAAGATCCATTTGTTTTTCTTCCCACAGACGATCCTTTGTTTCCTCCTATTCAGTAAGATGCATTTATATTTTCTGTATACTAGTTTGCTTACTAAATTCTAGAGCTTATGAATGTCATTTAACATATTGAAGAAAATAGAGTGGAATGGAACATAAAATATTTCTATATGAAATGTGTTAATTGGGTGATGTTGGACCAGTCAAACCTACCTCACAAGATGGTTGTTGGAAAAAATAGGAAGACATATTATATATGCCTTCTTGAACTCCTAGAATGAAAGGCAAGTAGAAATCTAATAAATAGGTGGATAGTCTGTTGGAAACTGAAAGTAAATTCTAAAAATATATGGGGATATGGTTGAAATCTAACGATGGCTTGATTATCTTTTAATATATATTAAATCAAAATCTCCCCATAGTCCTACTCTTTTTAATTATTTCATATAAGATTCAGTCTGTTGACTGGGTGATTCCTAGGAGGATTTTTTTTAAATAAACAGAACATCAATAAAACATTAAAAGTAAAAAACATAATAAAGGACAAATATACAAATGAAATGCCATAAGCCAATATTTTTAAAATGCATAATTTGTGCTTTTAATCCTAAGGGATGATACAAAATTTTAAACATCTAAGTGAATATTTCTGAAAGATTTTTTTAAAATCATAGCTCTGTACCCAGAGGTGCCTTTCTTCTAATAAAAAAACATTATTTGTTCTGAGAAAAAGCTTGGAGAATATGTATCAGATAAGAGCTTCTATTTGGATAAACCTATTGTTAGATTTATCTAGCCAGCAAAAGTACCCTTTCCATGTATGTAAGACTGCAACATCTGTTACACAGTTTTCATGATGATTTGGTCCCCATTCCGTGTTTCACCGAAAATAAGACACGGTCTTATTATTTTTTTGACTCACGAAATATGGCCTTGGGCTTATTAGAGGGGGAGAGCTTATTATTTTTCAGGTGCAGGAAGCAGCAAGCCCACCAGCCCCCCCTCTCCGTCCCACCATCTGCTTGCCTGCGGCCACAATAACCCAAATTCTCTTTTCATCCTGGCCTTCGCCTGCCTGGTTGCTGGCCGTGGAACCAGCTGACTGTGCTGCTCTGGCCTCGGGGGGGGGGGGGGGGGCTCTTCTAGTGGAGGGATGTGGCTGCCTTGGGGGTGTGTGAGTGGGTAGGGATCTCTTTTTCTCACACACACATTCCTTGGGAACTCTGCACAGACGCATAGAAGGCTTTGGATAGAGCATTTGGGGGATGTGCGTCTGCGCTGAGATCCCAAGGAAATAACGATTGCCAGGAAAAGGGGGGGGGGAGATTTTGTCTCTTATCCTGTTCTGAGCCTGTTCTGAGCTTCAGAACAGGGTAAGAGGAAGGAAAATATCCCCTCCCCATTTTCAAGTGGTTCGCAAAAATGCCTCATTCCGAGCCTTCAATCCTACAATCCTGGAATATGCTGAAAGCTCGAAATGGAACATTTTGCAAACCATTTGAAAATATGGAAGGGGATATTCCTGCTTCTCCCCCTGTTCTGAAGGTCACAGATTGAAAACAGGATAAGAGACAAAATCCTCCCTCCCTCATCCCTTCAATCCTGGATAATGTGAAGGCTTGGAATGTGGCGTATGTCAAACCTCTTGAAAATGGGGAGGGGGGATTTCGTCTCTTATCCTGTTCTCAGTCTGTGCTGTCCTTCAGAACAGGGGGAGAGGCAGGAATATCTCCCTCCCCATTTTCCAAACCATTTGCAAAAACGCCCCATTTCGAGCTTTCAATGTGAATATGCAGGTGAGAACCGACCTCCTGTAGGCATTAAAATCCATACACTTGGGACATTGGAAGAAGCCCTGCGAGGAGACGCTGCTGCCAAAGTGCAGGAAATCTCCCCCCCCCCCCAACCTGCAGATCGTCCTTTCAAAGAGGAGTTTCACCAAGACGAAGAGGTGGCTGAAAGCGGCGTTTGTGTGTCACCTTCATCCTGGTGAAAGGACGATCTGCAGGTGGGGGTGGGATTTCCTGCACTTCGCCAGCAGCGTCTCCTCGCATGGCTTCTTCCGATGTCCCGGGTGTATTGATTTCCATGCCTTCTTTTCCTATTCCGTGGACGGAATTGCGAGCTGTGACTGTCACCGTTAGGCAAGGAGGGCATGAGGCATTTGTGTTGTGTTGCGTGGCCTCTGGCTTCTTTTGCAGCCGCAGTTGGCTGCAAAAGCGACTGGAGTTTGCTGGAGGCAGAGGCTTGAGTGGCACCCGCGAATCAGCTGTTTTGTGAACGGAACGGCCCAGCTGATCCGATTAAAGGGCCAAGAAGCCCTGAGGTGACCGGGGAAGGGAAGGGCTGCCCCCTGTTCTGGCTAAACCCCACTTGGGCTTATTTTTTGGGGAGGGTTTATATTTTTGCCCACCATGAAAATCTGGCAGGGTCTTAGTTTCAGGAAATGTCGTATTTTCGGGGAAACACGGTATTTTTAGACTATTGTAATTCCCGTCACCTCCAATTTTCATGGTACTGCTCGTTTGCTTCATAAATAGGAAGCTATACTTCGTGTTCACTGAATCCAAATCATTTGATTTTGAAAAGAAAGAAAATGAGTCCCAATAAAGTAGAATGTATTTTAGAACTTATTTTAAATATACTGCATTTACTCATTCAGTTACAGTTGAGTAAGTTCCATTCAATTCATTCAATTACAGTTGAGTAAGTTCCAGTTTTTTTCTGAAACCTCCTCACCCCCACCTCCCTTCCCCAGAATTGTCCATGTTACATACAATTGCAATAGGATGATTGTATTTAATACTTGTAACTATTTTCAGGAACTTTTACGCACTGGATCCTTCATTCCCTAAGATGAATTTGTTAACTCGTACTCAAGAAGGAAAGAAAAGACAGGTGTATATGGTTTCCAAGGAGATACGGGATGTACTGTTGAACAACAGTGAAAAGCTAAAGGTTTGGTTTATATTTATGTTTTCAGTAAAAATCCTTATTCAAAATGCTATTAAGAGGATTTGAGAATCTTATCTTGAAAATTGGTCTTTTGTTATAACTTTATTGCAAAGGTGCACTTTCCCTATTAATTTTAGCGCTGTTGTGTAGAAAGGTATAAATACACCTGGAAATATCTACCTACCTACCTTCTCTCTCTCTCTCTCTCTCTCTCTCTCTCTCTCTCTCTCTCTCTCTCTCTCTCTCTCTCTCTCTCTCTCCCCTCTCCCTCTCCCTCCCCCTCTCCCTCTACCTACCTACCTACTGTATTTCTCTCTCTCTCTCCCTCCCTCCCTCTCCCTCTACCTACCTACTTTTTTAAAAAAATTGCCTCTTCAAAACCTTGGTGCATCTTATACTCTGAAAAATACGGTATTTCTTGCCAGGCCACAAGACCAATTTGGGGTGGTGGGAAAATAGGCTTACGTTTATGTGAAAATGTCAATTTTTTTCCTCAGTAAAATGGAAGATGAAGCAGGTTCTCCTCTTAGACTTATAGAACTCCACTCAGACTAACTAGTCTTTGCAATAAACTTAAGCAGTTTTTCTCTCAGCAGCCCTTTCTCCTGTTGGAGTTTTTGATTTACATTTCTTGAGGATAGCTACTAGCATTTAGTTTGCATGCCTTCCTGAGTCCTTTTTCCTTTAAGTAGCTTCCTAAATCTAGACCCTAAATGGATCATTAGTACCAATTCCCTGAGATCTTTTAGTAAATTATGCTCTTTTGAGTTTTTACTTTGAGGCTTCATACCTTTCTCTGTGTATTTCAATATGTATTATATTCAATATATATATTTAATATAATATTGAATACTTATTGAATATAATCCTTATGTGATTAATGGAACTATTAAATGCTCACTTTATCTATCTGTCTGTCTATTATCTATCTATCTATCTATCTATCTATCTATCTATCTATCTATCTATCTATCTATCTATCTATCTATCTATTGATATATTGTTCCATCATTGTTGGTGCTGACTCCTGCCAAACTGCTTCAAATTACTAATTGGTATTATAATGCTTAATGCTTAAGTATGCTGAAATATTCTACTTTTTAAAACCCCAAATAGGTTATTAATACAGGAATTAAAGTGTGGTGCCGCAATAATGATGGAGATGGTTGTGCCTTCAGATTAGCACAAGAGGTAAGAATGAATGCATTATTATTACATAATATTTTTCCATAATCCTCCTGGAAACAATAGCAACAACTTGCAGTATTAACGTTTGTCCTGTGTTATTGCTGCATATGCTTTTATATTCACTTCATTACATTATGATTGTTTTTACTATTACTTATGTTACTGTCACTCTTTTGAAGAAACCTAGGGTAACATAATACATGATAGTTGGCAGATATCTTTCTTTTTCTCACATACGAAACAGCCTTGGAGTTCAACAATTTAAAGTAGAAGTTAAAAGTATTCCAGATAGGTATAGTAATCATTCACAGTGTCACAAATAAGTAACATAATCTTAATATATTTAGGCCTAAGAGACGTATATTTACTGATGAAGTTTTGTTTAGCAACTTCAAACTGCTAGAGTTTTATTTTTGAAGTTATCTTAAAATAAATTAATGGTTGAGACAAAAACACTTACCTATAAAGAAAAATGGAATAGACTTAAGACTTAAAGATTTAAAAATGGCAATGTTCGTTCATTCATTCCTTTTATTATTATACCTTTTGTCAAGGATATAAAACAATCCTGTGGGGTAGGTTAAGCAGAGAAAAAATGACTGGCTGGAAGTTCCTCAGTGAACTCACGTGGATGGACCAAAAATATAGTCACTACAATGCTAGTTCATCTCCTTCACCATTGCACCATACCAAGTTAGAAACCATTAAAATAATATTTCAGTTTCCTGGAACAGTGCCTTGGAGTAAATAGCAGGAGAATTTCATAATAAGATTTATTTTTAAAGAGAAGTTTTATTTTATTTATTTCTTTTCTTTTATTTAGGAAATTTATATCAGCATTAACTGTTTCGTGCTATACAATGTGTTACATCTTACATAAATTTGTAGTAGAACTGATCTCTCTTAACAATGCTTAAGTGTTAAACCAGGACTAAAGTTTAAGTGGCAGTGGAGAGTATTGCTTCTTTCATCATAAAGAAATACGCTCGGTTTACAATCACAATTGACGCCAAAATTTCTGTTGCTAAGCGAGACTGTTGTTAATTGAATTTGCCCCATGTTAGTATCTTTCTTGCCATAATTGTTAAGTAAATCACTGCAGTTGTTAAGTTAGTAACATGGTTGTTAAGTGAATTTGGCTTCCTTAGTGACAGATTGCAAAAGGTGATCACATGATCCTGGGACACTGCAAGTATCGTAAATATGAGTCTATTGCTAAGCTGTTTAATTTTAATCATGTGACCATAGGGATGTTTGTAATGGTTGTTTGAAAAACAGTTGTCAGTCATTTTTTTCAATGCCTTTGTAACTTCGAATAGTCATCAAACGACGGTTATAAGTCAAGGATTACCTGTACATGCTAATTGAGACTACCATCTAGATTAATGAAAAAGAAAAGAAGGACTAGGGGTAGGCAAGATAGCAGTGTTCCAATATCTCAGGGGTTGCCACAAAGAAGAGGGAGTCAAGCTATTCTCCAAGGCACCTGAGGGCAGAACAAGAAGCAATGGGTGGAAACTAATCAAGGAGAGAAGCAACTTAGAACTGAGGAGAAATTTCCTGACAGTTAGAACAATGAATCAGTGGAACAGCTTGCCTCCAGAAGTTGTGAATGCCCCATCACTGGAAGTCTTTAAGAAGATGTTGGATAGCCATTTGTCTGGAACGGTATAGGGTTTCCTGCCTAGGCAGGGGGGTGGACTTCCAAGGTCCCTTCCGCTGTTGTATTGTATTGTATTGTATTGTATTGTATTGTATTGTATTGTATTGTATCTCGGCCTAAATTGCTATATATTTTTATTGAGGTAGTAGGATTGTTGGAATAGAATGGCAATCTCTTGGGGTTTCTATGTTAGATTTTTAAAAGTATCTTCATTTCAGTGTTTATGGCATTGGCTAGAAACCAGGAGACTGTCAGTTGTAGTCCTAACTTAGATGTGAGTGGGTGGCATTAGGCCATCACTGTCTTTCAACCCTAAGAAGAAAGCAGTGCCAAAACCACTTCTGAAAAAAAAAACTTTGCCAGGAAACTGCCGGGACTTGTTTAGGCAAATTTATGCATACATGCTTGCTTATATGTATGTATGTATATGTGTAACATGAAAGTAATGTTTGAGGATATTTTAATTAACACTGTATGGTTAGAAGACTATACAGTTGATGTATTTGATTAATTCTCTGTATATTTTGTTCCGTACTATTGTATTACACAGCCAGAAAGTGTTGGAAGTTCCAGTCTCTTATTATATTCCATTCAGATGCTGAAAATCTTTTCTTAAAAAATAGATTTCTGTTTTGAATTTTGAAAGAAATGGCTGCATTTTAAAAATCATCTCTTTCACTTCCAGGGCATATATACATTGCATCCTTTCATCAGTGCCAGAACTATTAAGGCTGGCATAGAAGATATTAAAATTTTGTTAACTGAAGAAAATCCATTCTTAAGCAGGTTCAGTAATGAATCACGCAGTCAACTGAATGGAATGGGTAAGTGAGCATTCTTGCTAACTAGTACCAGTAGTTATTTGAAATTCAAGATTTGATTTACGTTGTTTATTTAGTTTTAGAGAAGTTGATTTCCAGCTGGTTACCTTTTTTTATATTAATGGTCAAAGCTGATGGCCACTATTCATTTATGCCCATTTGTCAGAAGGTAACTCTTGAATCCCTCTGAAATCCGTTTTGCTATCCCATCTTTACTGTTTGTGTTTTCACTTGGCCTAAATGACTTGTAGATTGTTGCCATCCATGATTTTTATTTTCTAAGAATGCCTCAGAGACTAATTTTGGGCCCAAAGTTACTTTCGGTACTAAAGATAACCCAGTAATCAAGTTAACTATGTGAATGAGAGCTAGTGAAATTTAAAGATTCCTCTATCTGGTGAAGATCACTATCTAAACATTTTTAATAGCAGCTCAAGAATATTAATAATTTCCTAACAACATCTGCTTTGATAGAAAAGATGGTAGTATTCAGCAAACTATATGGAGAATAACTGTGGGCCATAGGTTGAATCGTTAAAGGTTAATGTCATTTGTATTTGTAATAATCTCTGGTTTTAAAACATTATATTCTGTTTGTTTCAGCTATGGGGAGCATAGTCTTAAAATATGAACCAGACCAAAGGTAAGTGACCTCTGTGTTCAGTTTATACAAATGTGTGAAAGGATGTACAGATCAGTGGTGGGTTTCAATTTTTTTAAGAACCTATTCTGTAGGAGTGGCCTGTTTTGTGGGAGTGGCTCAGCGATCATGTGACCGGGATGAGAGTGTCTTGGCGATCATGTGACTGGGTGGGAGTGGCCAACTTGATGTCACTCACCAGGAGATGTCATGGTTTGGGTAAAATGTGGTGAAGCTCACTTAACAATGCTCTTGCTTAGCAATCAAAATTTTGGGCTCAATTGTAGTCAGAAGTCATCTCTGCGTTCCTCTGCATGGCAGTTTTGTCCTAGTAAACTCCTTTTCCTTTCTGGCAATTTTCCTCTCAGTTAGAGGCACCAAAATAATCCAGACAAAGTAAGGTTTCCTGCTGCAGCAGGGGGTTGGACTAGATGACCTCCGAGTAGCCTTCTAGCCCTAAATTGCTGTACTGTTTTTCTTTCCTTCTGCTAACAAAGAAACCTGACTGAAGCTCATTGCACATTCCTGCCAGATAGAGATAATGAGATAATGACCCTAGAGAAAGTTTGGCTCCATTGACAAGCAGAGAATCATCCAAACCCTTTTGGAAACACAAAGCCCATATTGCACAAATCCCAAAACTTCAAAAACATAAAACCATACAACATATAACCATATAACCAATTTGTTGTTCCCTGCACCTTTTCAATTTAAAGCTTCAATTTAAAGTTATAAGCATTAAGACTTGTGGACTTCAACTTCCAGAATTCCACAGCCAGGCATGCTCAGTTCCGATTTAAAGCGACAGCATTTGTTTTTCTCCTTTGCGAAAGAAGTTTCCATCTTTCTTTTTTTTCTCTTTCTTTCTCCCTTCCCTTCCTTCCTTCCTTCCTCCCCCTCTCTCTCCCTCCATCCCTCCCCCCTCTCACTCTCTCAAACACACGCACACAGAAGTTGGATTGGGTATCTCTCTCCTACCCCCTTCCCTCTCTCACTATCTCTCAAACACAGCGTGCACACACAAAATTTGGATTGAATATATCTCCCAATGGCTTGAAAGCAGCTCCTCTGCCATCCCCCCCACCATTCCCCCACTGCCTTCCCCAAACACCTCCCCCATTGCAAATGCAGCATACTGTCCAGGTGGGAAATGCCTGGAATGCAATAAAGCCCACCCATTTACCTCCTGCTGACTGGCTGGGGTGAGAGGAGAGGCAGAGAAGCCGAGGGGAGCCGAGCGGAGCCTTCTGAAAGAACAGGGCTGGGGGAAAGTGTGTGTGCTACAGCATGCTCCTTTGCCTGGCTTCCCTCTTCCTGTGGTCCTCAGTACTCACTCATGCTCTCCCTCCCCAGTCTGATTTAATTGCAGGTAGAGCCACGCTGCCTTTTCAAACCTATAGTCAGTGAAGGTGGGCTGGATTTTTGCATAGCTTTATCCAGCTGTCGGGGGTGGGAAATGACTTTATTCCCAGGCCCCCATCTGTTTCTCCCTCCCCACAGCTGGATAAAGCTATGCAAAAAGCCAGCCCTCACCAGTGCCTAGCTTCACTAACTGCAGGCTGCATCAAACTACACAAGGGAGGGAGAGAATGAGGGAGAGAGTTTGAGCGAGCCAGAGCCCTTCCCCCCAGCCTTTGTCCAAAGCCCCGCACCAGGAGGGTGAAGTTTGAATTCCTCCCCCCCCGACCCACGTACCTTTTCCAGCTGCTTCAGAGAGGGCTTCAATGCCACTCTGGCCTTGGGTCCTCTGAAGAAACCCCACCCTTGCTGCCTTCTCTTTGAGAAGCGCCTTGCAAATCGGGCAGGCCAGGGGAGCGTACTGGTACAGGGGTGTGGCCATGCCGCCATGGAACAGGTACGCAAAAGTACAGCATATTTCTGGCCCCAGTATGCCCGTACCAGCCGGAACCCACCTCTGGTACAGATTCTTTTGAATAGAAACTGAACAGAAATAAAAAAGGCTTAATTTAATGCTTTCAAGAACTGTAAAGTAGTATTGTTTAAAATTACTAATGAATCCTTTGAAGAAAATAAAACTGAAGCATTTGTCTCTTTGTAGCAAACAAGATTCCCATCAGTGCTCTGTTTTGCTGTGTGGTTGGCTTGGCAAGACATCCCTTCGTGCCTTTGTGCCCAAGAATGAGAGATTGCATTACCTGAGAATGATGGGACTTGAGGTATTCAAAGCAAAAAGGAAAGAAGAAAATTTAGAAGGTCAGTTGGAAGCGGCATCTATAGATACATCGGGGCAAGTGCTAGAAGAAATGGAACTTGAATGTAAAACCAAAAACATCAATCAGTTACCGACAATAAAAGAAGACGAATTGAATGGACAGCATGAAAAAATATTATTGGAAGCCCGCACAGTAGAAAACCTTTCTTCCACTGACAAAGATGAAAATACCAGAAATATGCAAAGCAAAAGTAATGTTGACATTATGGGGAAAAAAGACTAAAAAGTCAATTTGCATTGACTATTCATGTGCATTTTTTATAATTATGTACTGCAAAGCATTTAAAATAATTTTAATAAAGCATTTCAGTTGTTGAGAAATGTGGTACACAATTACTTTATAAGAGTTTTTCCCCAATCTTTTTGGTATAAATTGTTTTAACCAAATGAACAGCATATTGCAATCACTTCAGTGAATTTGTTTCTATCAATGGATTTGAATCACTAAAATGATATGCGTCATTTTAGAAATTAAATAGCTTTATTGATATATTAATATACCATAATTTATAAAATATGATTATGATTTTTTTTATCTTTGGGAGAGAATTTTATCTTTCATACACTCTTAGTAATTGTTATTGTTCCTCTGAATTCATGCAACAAAAATGAATTATGTTGACAGTATACAGTAGCCTAGATTTGAGCTGTGTAATTATAAGTCCTAAAATTCAGTTTCAGTTCAAAATTTATGTATTAGTTTTATATCATTTTCTTTTCCCCAAATCTGGATTTTACACTTGATAATTGATTCTAGATTGGAATTTGGAGAAACATCTGAAAAATTAATGTCATTATATTCATCCAAAATGTGGTCATTTTTTAAATGATTGGTTCCACTAACTTTGGGTTGCCACAGTGAATTATGCAGCTTATATTAAAATCACATGTTTCTGTTTACCCAAATTAATGCTAAGATTGTGTACTAGTTTTGTATCACTTTATGCTGTGATTGCCTGGATTTTGTATCACCAAAATTAAATGTCTTGGTTCAGAGGATATACTTAAAACCCTCAATCTTGCTGTATTCCCCCAAAATCTAAGCCAGAGTTTAATATTGAATTGGCCCATCAAATACAGGTTTTATACAGGCTAATACTTGTGTTTTAGCCACCATAATGATTAATCTGATAGTCAGTATTTTTATGTAGCACAGCTGTAGTACCTTATTTTTCATGTTCTTTTGATTTCTGGGATTTAAGGGTTCCTTCCCCCTCAAGCCCTCCAATCTACAATATAACCTCCCTCCAGATGTTGAATTATATCATTTCTTGAACAATTTTGTTCATTAAATGAAACAGCATTACCAGACACATTTTCTAAATCCATTCCTTCCAGATTGGACTTCTAGAATATTGCTAATGGAAGTAGCTGTTAAAAGTACATTCCAAATAATTATGTATCTTAACATTGACGTTCTAAGTCCTTTAGGTTTTAATGTTTGCTGGTTTATTTTAATAACAGACATCAATTCTTTGTGTGCCTTCATTTGAATTGAAAACTATTCACACGTTTATCCTCAACCACAGCAAAATTGCTAGTAAGTAAATGATAACAAATAAGTGCTATTTACACTGCATTAAATTGTTTCTACTAAGCTTTTGTGGGGATGTAGTTGAATCAGACACAAACGTGGGTTTGGTAAAAAAAAAATCTAATGAAATGTAGGTGATTATTTGGGGTCAGGCCATGTTGGTTTTGAGGTATTCTATAAATCATCAGGACTTCACACTTGGATGAGTGTGTGTGTATGTGTAAGAGCAAGTGTACAAAGTAATCAGTAAAGTTTTGCTGTTATTTTAAATTTACTGGGTCTCCGTGTATTCCAAAGAACTGGTTGTGACTCAGTGTGTGGTTGAAAGTGTGATTGTTGACCAGGGCTCTGAGTGACAAGCCATAAGCTGAACCTGGCACCATGTGTAACACTGCCCCAAGGTTTTTGTGACTACCCATCCCATAATTCCCCAAACATTGAGAGACTGGGAATGCCTTAATTAATTCATTGTTTATGCTTTCATGTGGAGGGGCAGGGAGTCTCAGGTTAGGCAGAAATTAGGCATGAGAAAAATGGAGCTAGTGGTTATGATTCTCTAGTGGGTAAAATCCAGTATCCTCCTGCCATTGATCAAACCCATCTATGTTTATGTTAACTTGTTTAAACTAATTAAATTAGACTAATTAACATTATTGCATTTTCAAAAAGATATGTAATAATTTTCATAAAACTGCTTTCTTTCAGTTGATTTTTATTTACAAAAAGGGAACCAAGCTTATTTGCTATAGCAAAGCAAACAAAAGTAAATGTAAAATAAAATCCAAGACTGGAATTTTTATTATGACATTTTTTTTTTTTGGCCTACAGCCCACTTGGTAGCATACGTTTTGCATACAAAGAAGGTAGGGTAAAATAATAAAAACGTAATTTATATCTGCTATTGCTAATCAGCCCAACAATAAATAGATGAATCAGAGATCTGGATATAATTTAAAAATGACAAGCCAGTATTCTTGTAAATTCAGTTTACAAATTAAAATAGTTTTTGTAATCTAGGACTACTCCAAGAAATAATAATTGGAAAGCATGATTAAAAATTCTAATTCTAGCAACACTTCTCTTGGAAATGAAATGTTGACTACATCCAGAAGGAAGTTTCATCTACATACAAACAACTTTAGAGAGTTTTGGATTTTAAAAAAATCATTCTTGATTTCAAATATTATATACTAGCTGAATGCCTGTTCTCTGCTATGAAACTATGTGATCAGGCTTGATAAATTGACACAGCTTGAAAATAAATGAGTAGTTACTATTGGCCTCTCCTCTACCCTTCTCTCCCTCAGGCTGGCCCCATTGATCCTCTCCTATCCGCTTCCCTCCCTCAGGCTGGCCCCATTGATCCTCTCTTCCTCCTTAGCATCAGATAATTTTTCCAGTGGGGAGGGGGAGTAGAATGTCTAAAACTCCCAGCCAGCAGTCCGGATGAGTCACTCGCTGGCCACGCCCACACCCAAGTGGCAGTTGGAACAGTTCTTTTGAGGTGGGGTGGGAGAGTAGAACTTCTTAACTCCTTAGCATCAGAGCATCTTAATAATACTATAAGAAATACTAATGATTTGATGGTCATTTCGAAAAATCCTTTCTTAGCAAGCACCTAGAAGCCAAGAGGAACCTATGTGCCAAATTTCAAGTTTGTAGGCTTTAGGGTTCTGGAGATTTCGTGATGATGCATGAGTGGTATTTCGCTTATACATATAAAGATTAGAACAGCAGAGGGCAGCACAACACAAGTCAGGAATTTTTTTTAAAAAAAAATTGTGAAGTACTGTATTTAGTTGCTCTGAATTGAAAGAAACACTCAAATCACAACTTTGGGGATGAAAGTTGTAATTAACAAGAACATACAGTTTGCTTAATGTCTTGTGATCTTGCCATTAAATATTTTGGCTGAGAAAATGGTATTCAGTTTAGAGAATTGTGTTCTTTGTGGAATCACAGAGTTGGACGGGATTTTGCAGGATACTAAGCTCTCTTGTTGCTTCATACAGGATTGAAATCCACATGAAAGTATCTAACAATGACCATCCAAACTCCATGAAGCTCATTATCTGTCTACATTGTTATTACACTATTTGGAAATGAATTAGAACGAACCAAGTGAGCCATTCAACTAGAATAATCCTTCTTATAATTCCACATCATTAATCCATGACATACAAGATATTGATTAATAAATTTATATGTGATGGAGGGGAAAGCATATGGCAAAGCCATGTGACACCTAGCTATTGAATCCACTAAGATTCTCTAAATCTCTGACAAGCTTTTGAAGGATCCTTTTTTCACCTGAAAATACCAGGGAGGCTTAAACTGGGAACTGTTGCATTTGAAGCATATACTATACCAGTGGTTCCCAAACTTGGCAACTTTAAGACTTGCGGACTTCAACTCCCAGAATTCTCCAGCCAGCAGAGCTCTGCTGGCTGGAGAATTCTGGGAGTTGAAGTCCGCAAGTCTTAAAGTTGCCAAGTTTGGGAACCACTGTACTAAACTGATATAAAGCCGTCCTGGCTTTACTGGATATGCATAAATGCAATATATCCTACAACTGAAATAAATGCAAAAAAAACAAACGTATATTAGTTGGTGGCTGTTAATGGAAAGATGGTTTCTGTTAATGTCTTTTGGCAGAATTATATCTATGCTTATTAATATGTAATATCCTAATATCGGGTACAGAAATCTAGGCCTCATAATATAGCGCCAATGAAGTGCCATATTATCAGTGGTGGGTTCTGGATCCCAGCGCAACTGGTTACGGTGCAACGGGGCTGCACATCCACCACATGCATGTGTGCAGCGCGCGCATGCGTACTTACCACCCACAATGCTCCACGATGACTCTCTGACGCTCCAGCTGCTCGGCGGAGCGTCGTGCAGGCACCATACGCTCCCGGCACGTGCGCGAAACCCCCAATCGGCTCAAATACCGGTAGGGATCACAGGCGGGTAGGCCCTCTGGAGCACTGTATCAGAACGGTACCTGGTGCTCCCAGCAGGCACCGGTATGCCCGTACCGGGGCGTACTGGTCATATCCCATCACTGCATATTATCCATGGGTGTCAATTTCATTGAGGGCCGCATCAGCGTTGTGTGTGACCTTGGAGGGTTGGGAAGGGCATGGGGTGTGGCCATAATGGGTCATATCAGGGGCACTTGTGGCCAAGTGCTAAGGCAGGATTTCTCTGAGACTCTCCCTCACTCATTATAATCTTCCGTTCTTTCTTCCCTCCCTCCCTTTTCTTTTTCCTTCCCTCTTCATTCTTTCTTCCTTTCCCTCTTTCCTTATTTTTCCTTCCTTACTCTCTTTCCATCCTTCATTCTTTTTCTTTCCTCTTCCCTTTTCTTCTTTCCTGACCCTTCTTGCATGCTCAAAAACAAAAGGAGAAACATTTCTCCTTTTGTTTTATTTTTAGTTTGTTTTGATAGCTCTCTGCCAGTGAAAATGGAGCTCGGGAGTGTGGGTGTGGGGCACATTTCCGTTGGCAGAGCACTGCGGGCCTGTACTTTGCTGTTTTCAGGCCGGCCCCACAGGCGAGATCTAAGCATTCCGCAGGCGGTGAGATTGACACCCCTGATCTAATTATCTTCCCATGAAATATTATAGCACACTCTAATGATTTTTCATCTTGCACTGACAGAAATTATATTTATAAATGGTAATTAAATGAAAACAATTGTGGGACACAAGCAAGGACAAATTGGCCTGACGTTGTGATGGCATCTTAGGGAACCAGATGCCATTTAAGGCAAAATGGAAGGGTTGTTTATGGTGTTTTTGGCCCATAGGCATCTGTAATTTTGAGACGTCCAAGCCAATCCATGCTAACTGAATATCTAACACAATTCTTCAATATCTTTATCCAACCCTGCCTCCTTTGTACAAATTAGGGCCCAAATGGATGGGGCAATCTAGCTTGAATAATTAATAATAAAACTGCTGGTGCTTCTGTTTCCCCACTTTCTATGCTGAGGAATGGTGTCCCAACCTCGCTACAGGTAAAAAGGTTTAGGGAGTAATTGGAAGAACAAAAAAATGTGGATAGTGCGATGGTTGCAGTGATCAAAAGTTTTGCTTTTATTTATTTATTTATTAGACTTATATACCGCTTCATAGGGCTTTCAGCTCTCTCTAAGCGGTTTACAAATTATTATTATTTTTTAGCAAATTGAGTCAGCAACTTGCCCCCACAGTCCGGGTCCTCATTTCACCCACCTCGGAAGGATGGAAGGCTGAGTCGCCCTTGAGCCGGTGAGATTTGAACCGCCGAACTGCAGATCACAGTCAGCTAAGGTGGCCTGCAGTACTGCACCCTAACCACTACGCCACCTCGGCTCTTTATGTTTCTTTCCTTTGCCTCTTTCACTTCAACAGCATACAATGGACACTACAGGATGCAGGAATTTGAAGGGGATCTGGTTTAAACTCTTGATCCTTTTTGCCCGCCAGTTAATTATGTAATCAACAAGGATATCTTCAAATACATTTTATACCAGGGGTGTCAAACTCAATTTGATTGAAGGCCGCATCGGGGTTGTGTTTGACCTCAGGGAGTGCAGGGGAACATGGCCAGCTTGAGATCACTGTTGTGGCCTGAGTGCCAGCAAAACAGGCTCCTGAGTTCCATTTTCGACCGCAATAGCCTCCTGTAGCCTCTGCCAGCAGAAACAGAGCTTGGGAGGGGTCCATGTGGCCCTCGCAACCCAGTGGTGGGTTTCAAAATTTTTTAGAACCTCTTCTGTAGGTGTGGCCTGCTTTGTGGGAGTGGCTTGCTGGCCATGTGACCGGGTGGGAGTGGCTTGCCAGCTATGTGACCGAGTGGGAGTGGCTTGGCACTTAGCAACCAAAATGTTGGCTCAGAAACTCTGGCATTTGAAGCACGCCTTAAAGCTGTCAAGTTACAAGACCCTGGCACCCCTAACCATTTAGAAAAAAATACCCCAGGGGTGTTTAAACTTGACAGCTTTAAGACTTGTCGACTTCAACTCCCAGAATTCCTCCTCCAGTCATGTTGGCTCAGGAACTCTGGCATTGAAGTGTGCAAGTCTTAAAGCTGTCAAGTTACAAGACCCTTGCATCCCTAACCATTTAGAAAAAAAAAACCCAGGGGTGTTCAAACTTGACAGCTTTAAGACTTGTGGACTTCAACTCCCAGAATTCTTCCTCTTGCTCTTCATCTTGATGATGTGCGGATGGGCAGGGGGGCGGAGCTGGAACCGGTTCTAAACAGCACTGTAGATTTGTGGAACCTCTTCTATAGAAGAGGTTAGATACTGGCAAGAATCCACCCCTGTCGCAACCCCCATTTTCGACTGTCACAGCCTCCTGCAGCCCTCTGCCAGCAAAAATGGAGCTTGAGGGGGGAAGAAACGTGCTGACAGAGCTCCTGAGCTCAGTTTTCACTGGCAGAGGCACTGAGGGTCGGTTCTTCGTTGTTTCCAGGCCAAATCCAGTCCACGGGCCTGACACTCCTGTTCTATTTGGTGTATCTGGGCAATATTCATGTAACTGAATTGTTGATTAATACTCATGTAACCATTTGAATTTATCTGTTGTCAGATACAAACAATCATCAGACAAAATATCCTATGGCACATCCCTTAAAAAATGGAGATAATTCCTAGATCATATTTGGGAACTAGGGATCTTGATGCAATTTTCTTAAGGAACATAGAGGAAACAATGTACATGATAAAAGAAGAGAGATAAAAATAAGTGACAGGATTAGAGACTTGTAATGGATCTGCAGGCCCCAATCCCCCAAATCCTATGAATTCATGTGCCCCAACACAGTGACACATTTTATATATCCTGCTATGATAGATTCACTTTCAACTTAAAGAGGCTAACTTGTATTTTATTCTTCATTTCTTATGGCTTTATAGTTGAGCGAAGTGTAACCACATCCATGCTTTCTTTCCAATCCTCTTATCTACCGGTAGTGGCTATGCATTGAAAATGCTCTGGTCTGGTTTCCTGCAAGAATCAGCCATTTCACCCCCAGTTCCAGCAACCACAATCCCTATTTCTAGGCTTCGGACCAAGAAAATAATTGCTTTGGTGTTCCATCACAGGATGTACCAAAGAAAACTGTGTCTGCTCAGTTGTCCATGACCTTGATCTTCAGAAGCATACCCAGGGAACATGGGTGAGGTTAAAGATGTAAAAGTGACATTCCAAGAAGTCTATTTCTATAGTTTCGATATACACTGTGTATTTCTGTTTTACGCATTGTTCACCACCAGGAATCCATATAAATCTGCATAATATGAGTAAGGGTGTAAGTAAATGGGTAAGGGTGAATGGTCAGGAAAAATTCATTAAAAGCTTCTTTGAGTCCCTCAACTAATAATCACCTCATTCTAATCTTTTTTTGTAGGGCTTCAGCAATTTATGCTAGGGACATGTTTTATTGCAAATAAAAATCGTCTAAACGTTCCATGGGGCTGAGCTAAAATTAAATTGCTAATCGTGGCACAGCATAGGAAAAATGGCAGAAATCCTTGGAGAAGTAAAGCAAAATATACATTGCTAAGTAAATCATTACTTGGCTCTTGTGAAAGTTCTTCCTCTCAAAAATTCACTCCCTTGGCAGGGGATTAATATATTTTTTTTAACTGTATAATGAAATAGCACAAGGGCAATTTCTGAACATGGCACTATATAAGTAAAAAAGAACAAAAGGCTTAAGGATGCACAGGGGGCTGAGATCATATTAGTATCTACTATTTGTTTTAGAGATTGCCTTCAACATAAAATGTATGACATATTTTTAACCATTTGTATATGACATTATAGAATTGGATGGTCCCTCAAATCCAACATAATTCAAATAAGTGTATTCCCAAGAGTTGATTGTTTAAACTTTGTTTGAACAGATACCACACAGGACAGCTCTCCATCTCCCTAGGTTATTATTGGTTCCTCTGATGATGAATTACTATTGCTAGTGAAAATAAATTAACCTTTAAGTATTTGCTGGGCTTTTATTCCATTCTCTTCTGTGGATACTATTCTGGGAAAAGAAAAGAAAAAAGCTTAACTAGTCAGACAAAAAAAAAATTCTAAACTTGTATTTTGGATATAGATGTCACCATCTCATAATCCTGCATTTTCTTGTCAGGCATCTCACCTGTTCTTAGGCTGCAGAAGGATTACTTCAGAGGAGGACCTTCCCTTCAAAATTAGCAATAGCAATAGCGGTTCGACTTATATAACGCTTCATAGGGCTTTCAGCCCTCTCTAAGCGGTTTACAGAATCAGCATATCGCCCCCATAGTCTGGGTCCTCATTTCACCCACCTTGGAAGGATGGAAAACTGAGTCAACCTTGAGCCAGTGAGATTAGAACCGCTGAACTGCAGATAGCAGTCAGCTGAAGTGGCCTGCAGTACAGCACTCTAACCACTGCACCACCTCGGCTCTCTCTTTCCATCTCACATACCCTTACATAGTATTTGGAAGATTTATTAAATGTCCTGAAAGAATATAAGCTTAGGTTAATAGAATGTAGCTGGTTCTGTTAGGATTTGCATAGACTTAGATGTTTTAATTATTATTTTTAAGTGTACATATCTGATGTGCAACCATACCATTCCTAGAGTTACAAGTACTCTTAAAATATAGCCAGCTTATTACACCCTTCATAAGCCCTAGTTTCATTTATCTCTGAAAGTATACTACTTGCGTTCTTAATCTTTTCCTTTGAAGTAAAGGAAATTGGAAGGGGAAAAAAAGAATACTTATAAAAGAGTCATAATAGGCAAATAAAATGACTTTCATTGATTCCATCCATTTGGGTGCAGTCCTGGGTTTTGTTCATGAACCTTATTTCAAAAGATATTGAAATTCATAATAATCAAATCCTGGTGTTAAACCGCTGATGGGCAATTGTTATGAGCAATTGTGGTTTTTTAATTATTCTGTAAATTAAAAAGCAGTACTCATTCATCCATCCCTATGTGATCTTGTCAGTGCAAGATACGCTATTGTGCAAAAAAAAAAAAAAAAACCCAACATATCAGCAGGCCAAAAATTGGAGATGGGATCAAGATGAATTTTGAAACTACTAATAGAAAATTACTGAGAGGATTGTCTAGGTTGAATATCAGGGCTGCAGTAAACCCTAAGGAGCAGCAAAAGAAGATGAAAATTGCATACTGGATTTTTGCAACTCTGATATGATAACCCTTAGGACCGACTAATAAAGGCTAATCAACTGTTTAACTGTTTTCTACACTAATTGTGGAAGGAGGAAATTATGTTTTCCTCTGTGTTGAGATTAGATTTCACTTATCAAATCTTGGGTCACTGTGGAAAAGGAAGTGAACTTGCCCTTCATTTCAAACAATAAAATATATTATTGAATAAGAGTTGTACATATGCCTGATTGCACACACAGGGACACAAATATATACCTAGACATCCCAAGCTAAATGTGAAAGCATCTCTCAGCATTCTGTTCTTTCAAATTCTAAGGCTTCTAAGATACAACAATTAATTGAGCTTAGCCACAGGATTAAATTAATAAATTAATCAGCCAAAATTGTCATCAATTAACCAGCAGGTGTCCAATTTTCAGTATGAGGATAGGTGATTTTAATTCAAGGGCATAAGGAATTAAGGCCATACACTCTGCCTTTTGTTCTGCTATAGTAGCTAAATGAAGTATTGAAGCTTACCTTTTTGAATGGACTTATACAATTTCTTTCATAATTTTTACAAAGACATCTGGAGTATTTTATATTTGCAATGCACACATTTATCTACATTTTTAAAATGAATTAATTAGCTGTACGCTGTCACGTAGACAACGAGAATGAAATTCCTTTATCACATTCATTCTGAATTTAAGGCTTATCACCGGTTAAGTTAAACAAGAGATATATAACTGTACTGGCAATAAAAAAAGAACAACAATGGAAAACCTCCAACAATGAAACCCGTTTAGACTTGGGGGAGAAGGAACATCATATTATTATAAAATGTATTGCAATGTTAGTATAGAATTGCTAGGGCTCATGACAAAATCAACTGAGATTTAAAGAGGTTTCCCTATTGTTTATTGCAAAGGTACTTATTTGGCAGTGGTGCTTGCTTTCTTATTGACTAATCTTTCTACATTCTGTGTACATGTGCATTCTTTCTCTAAACTACAGCCTCCTTAAAAGCAGCAGAACAAATGCAAGTATGGAGCCATACCATGAATGAAGACAAGAGGTTATATTCAGAGGTTCCTATGTATATATCTGAAAATTGCCCTATAGAAAATGGTTGCATTGGAGCTTATTAATTTAAAAGATTCAGATCTGCAGAACTGATGTGAGGAATTGCAGTTATAAATGGCTAATCTATATATTCCATTTGCCCTTTATCTGAACACAGCACCAGAATTGATCAGGTAGGAACAGAGGGGAGGGAGTAGATCAAGCTGAAATAATCACAGAAGATTGGAGAAACGGATTTAAATCTAGGATTAATACTCATTTGTGCTTTTCTTTTTAATGCAAGTTTCTTCCATTGTTTTTTTCTCCCCCAGCTTTCTTCTCTTAAAATCCTAAAATGTAGGTGGAATAATGACTAAGTTTGATTTAGATACAACACTCCTGAGGGTCCTAAACAAAACAGAAAACAGGGACTTAAAATATCTTTTCTATCCACCGTGCCTTCTCTGCTATTGTTATAAAAATGATTTCCAGTGAAGCAAGCAAAGCATTTTATGTAACAAACCATTATTTGGCTTTAAATGTGAATTAGTTGCTGCTGAACTGTACCAGTTCCACTTACACTGTTGTGGAAAAGACAAATATAAAAAGGCAATTAAATTTGATGAATAATTGATTTAGTCGATACTATTCGTTTGTATTTTTATTTAAGCGCTCACTTAGAACTTGTTCTCCAAATTGGAAAATGATTAAAAGTCAAAGTGTTTCAAAATGTAAATATTGATGT
This sequence comes from Thamnophis sirtalis, assembly GCF_051295495.1. Taxonomy (NCBI): domain Eukaryota; kingdom Metazoa; phylum Chordata; class Lepidosauria; order Squamata; family Natricidae; genus Thamnophis; species Thamnophis sirtalis. Next base: position 74,048,663 of record NW_028261388.1, read on the forward strand.
ACTGTATGTATGTATATTTCTGTGAACGGTACAATATATTATTGTATGTATGTATGTGTGTATGTCTGTACATACATACATACACACACACACACACACACACATACATACAATAACTGTTGTTTTATTGTATTATTGTGGAGATAATTGCAAACTCTTTGCTATTTAATGATAATACAGTTTGTGACTGATAATGCTTCCCCTAGAGCTGTGCAACACTTCAGATTTCAAGGGGACCAAATGATTTGGTTCAAGTGGCAATTGTAGTACCTGCCTGCTATTCTTAAACTTAGTGTGTCTTGTCCTAGTGTGAAAGAATGTACATCAACCTTTAGATTAGAGAAGGAATGAATGAACTGTTCAGAGGGAATTTTAAGAAGAGATTACTCGGTTCTGAGAAAGAGTACGGTGTGGAAAAGAAACTCAAAATAATTCCACCTTGATTTTCTTTAGTATGAGGCAGAGAAATGCATAAAGAGGCTATCAAGACGGATGCTAAAGTAATAAACAATGCTGGGATTCCAAGGAGGGCTCTTTATTATAGTACGGTAGAATTATAATAGGATTCCTTAACCTTGACAATCCCCAGATGTACAGAGTTCAATTCCCAGAATTACCCAGCCAGCACAGCCACTACTGACAATTCTGCGAGCCCGCATATCTGGAAGCCAGCCACGTTGAGAATACTGTAGTAGAATAAGAGTTTTCCTGCCTTCCTTCCTTTTTTTTTGTTTTTGTTTTTACAATATTGGGTACACAGACCATGCAGCTAATTTTGACTGGAGGGGATAGATCCAAATGTCACCCTCCCTTGTTTAATTTCTATTTCTGTTCTAATGGGACTAATCCACAGAAATAGAACTCTTTGTATCAGAAGTGCAAAGGTATAGATGCATTACTTGAGGCATTGGAACTTGCCTACATCTGTCTATTTCAGGAAAAAAAAATATTCCTCTATGCCGGTATGGTGATGGTGAAGAAAGGAGAGGCACTATTCTCTAATTTCAAACATATTAACTTTGGACCCTCGTGTCTTTACAGATTCTTGTTGTTAAAATATAATGGCAAATGATAGCTTTGTTTACTGTCAAAAGAGACCTCAAAACAACAATATTATAATGGGCAGGAGATAGTGGATGAACAGAGAACCGAAGAAATGCCCGCATGCAATGCTCACTGAAGAGGGGAATGGGGGTTAGAAATTGGGCAGAGCCAATATAAAGAAATCAAGGAACATCTAAATTGCTTTGCCAGCTAGGTAGGATGGCTGGTATATTGTAGTGGGTTGGTTTCAGTGGTGGGTTTCAAAAAATTTTCGAACCTACTCTGTGGGTGTGGCCTCCTTTGTGGGAGTGGCTTGCCGGCCATGTGACCTGGTGGGAGTGGCTTGCCAGCCATGTGTTTTCTTTCTTTCTTTCTTTCTTTCTTTCTTTCTTTCTTTCTTTCTTTCTTTCTTTCTTTCTTTCTCTCTCTCTCTCTCTCTTTCCTTCCTTTTGTATCTCTGTCCCTTTTTCCTTTGTGGGAGTGGCTTGCCAGCCATGTGACCTGGTGGGAGTGGCTTGCCAGCCATGTGTTTTCTTTCTTTCTTTCTTTCTTTCTTTCTTTCTTTCTTTCTTTCTTTCTTTCTTTCTTTCTTTCTCTCTCTCTCTCTTTCTTTCTCTCTCTCTTTCCTTCCTTTTGTATCTCTGTCCCTTTTTCCTTTTTTCTTTCATCTCTCATTTTTTCTTTCTTTTTTTCTTTTTCTTTTTCTTTATTTCTTTCTTCCTTTCTTTCTCTTTCTTTTTCTCTCTCTCTGTGAGTCTGTCTGTCTGTCAGTCTGTGTGTGTGTGTGTGTGTGTGTGTGTGTGTGTCAGTGGTGGGTTTCAAAAAATTTTGGAACCTCTTCTGTAGGTGTGGCCTGCTTTCTGGTGGAACCTCTTCTAACCGGTTCAGTAGATTTGACGAACCGGTTCTACCGAACTGGTGCGAACTGGTAGGAACCCACCTCTGGTTGGTTTGAAATAAAACACTTAAAAAGGACAAATAGAATAGATGCAGCTCCACAAGGAATAAAAAAAAGAGACGTTAAAAAAAAGGGCTTGTCTCCATGTCATCTATCCTGTACAGAATATAGAGAAAAGCTTTTAACAAACCATTTAAAAAAATATATTCTATCATCTGGGCTCAAATGGTTTTTACTCCTGATTATTAAAGAGATTGTGGTTCTCTGCCTTTATTCTCTGTTCAGGCCCACTGAGATTTGCTGAAAACTTTTGGCTCAACACTTATAATCAACAGTTCAAAATTAGCCTTGCCAGTATGCAAACTGACAGGCTGAGCACCTCCCTCTCCAGCTGTGACTCCCCATCCGCTTCAACAGCAATTAGAAATGGAAAAAAAAAATCCCCATTGGCTCAAAGGCAAAGATTTTCCCCCAAGTGTTAAGTGATGCAGGAGAGAAGGTAGAGGAAGGGCAATTTCTTTTTTCCTGGCCCAACACTGTAGTGGTCACTTGTATGCCCATCAGAGGTGGGTTCCTACCAGTTCGCACCTATTCGGTAGAACCGGTTCGTCAAATCTACCGAACCGGTTAGAAGAGGTTCCACCAGTGAGCCCAGAAAGCAGGCCACACCTACAGAAGAGGTTCCAAATTTTTTTTAAAACCCACCACTGGTCCTTGGATATTATTCTACACTATCATGCTCCTATTTATAAAACTCAGTGCCTCTGTGAAAGGTAAGGATGACTACTGCGTTTGTGGTGCAATCAGAACATTGCGTGTGTTGAAGTTGTTTTAACGCAAACCAAAGATGCCTTTTAAAAAAACAAGTTTACATCATATTCTTATGCATGCCAGTGCTGTGTGGGAGGTAATTTAAGGTGGTTCTGACAAGCGTCGTCGGCATCTTCATAGCCGGTCACATGGGTGGCAAGCCACTCCCATCCGGTCACATGGGCGGCAAGCCACTCCCACAAAGGAGGCCACACCCACAGAGTAGGTTCGAACAATTTTTGAAACCCACCACTGATGCCCATGGATCTGAAACGAGATTAGTCACTGCTTTTTATAGTAGGATTTGACTTCAAGGAATTTAAGAAGTAAAATCACAGTGAGTGTCAGTGCCTTTAACAATTCAAGCTATTGCTAATGAAGTAGAAAAAAAAGCCAACTGGAGGATATGACAAATGAGCAACACTAGTTCTGTGACTCCGTCTGGTCTAGTGGTGGGTTTCCAAATTTTTTACTACCGGTTTGCTTGCATGCTATTGTGCGCTATCATGCGCGCGCACACACACACAAATTCTACACATGCACAGAAGTTTGTGTGGATGCACAGAAGCTTCTGGGTGTGTGGGCGGAGCCTACCACCACCACTACTATTGGTTTGCCCGATTGAGGCTGAACTGGGAGCAACCCACCTCTGGTCTGGTCACACAATAAAGTGAAATGTACAAGGCCCTACTAGCTTGCCCTGGTTCACTGACAAATGCATGCATGTCAAAAGCGCGCCGACAAAACCGTGACAAGAAAACAGCGAGGTCGAAATCGCGCACACAGAAGCGCACCGATAAATGCGCGCCGATGAAAGTGTGCCATCAACAAACAATGCGAAAACAAGGTAATAACCCTAACCCTAACCCTTACTTTAACCCTAATCGTGCTTTTGTGGGTGCGGTTTTGTCGGCGCTCTTTTGTGGGAGCGCTTTCGACCTTGCTGTTTTCCCTCCGCGGTTTTGTCGGCGCACTTTTGACGTGCACGCAATTGACGGGTCACGGCTTGCCCCACCTCTGTCCCAGTTCCCTTTGCCCACCTGTAGACATCTTCAGAAGGAGTGTTCTCATTCCTTGCTGTACAAGGTGCCTATATTGAAAGACAGGCATATAACTGAGGGATGTATGTATGAATAGAAAAAAAAACTGCTTTCTCTACTTGAATTTTTTTAATAGGACATGAAACTCCACTTCTTAGTTGCATAACTTGCTTGTATTTATTTATTTTTGCATTTATTCTACATCTATGCATGTTATATGTGGGGGGGATTTCTAATATAACTGAGCAAAATGCAAATTTATTTATCCAATTTCAAGGCTGCCTGACTTCTGAATGACTCTGGGAAGCTTAGAATTAAAAAGTTCAACCATATACAGCTAGAGGCTGTGTTCATAATAGCCCTTTTCTGTAAATTCTCTGAATTTTATACTGAAGCTTGCCATCCTAATCTTATCCATGGGTGCTTAAGTTTATTCCCATACTTATTATTTATTCACTGTATGCAAATGCATCCTTACGAACCTGGCCAGAGACACCAGATGGAGTGGAGTATTGCTTTAATAAATCAATCAATATCCATAAACCTTGCCCCACTCCAACTTTATACAATGTCTATTGATATCCACCTATGCACACACAGTTCTCTTGGCCCATACATGGTTCAACCCACTGTGGTCCTTCCAGCTCCCTCTTACAGACTGGTTATGCTGATGCTCCCCCTGCCCACCCCACCATCTTTCCATATAGTTAGGAAGATGAATATGTTCAGCTGCTGCTTTGTAACTCTGCCTGGCAGCAGCTGGCCTGGGAGAGGAGTTAATGGGCAAACATCTGGCATAGCTCTTCCTAATGACTGCAGCACTGCCTGTTAAACAAGCACACCCCAGAATTGCAACTCTGATGCTTTGCTATTACCACGCTGGTCTCCTGCAACAAAAGAAGAGGTTGTGGGCAGCTGAAGAAAATCAGCTGGGGAGGGAGCAATACATTTCCCCCTTATTCTCTCTCTTCCTAAGTCAGGAATTTATTCAGAAGAATGTGAAATGCTGCCCCAGGGCTCAAAATACGAGGATGGAGCCAAGCCAAAACCGTAGAATTTTATCCAAATCCAGTCCCCAACGGGATGCGGATGAAAAAGCTAACGTGCTGTGGAGGAATACAGTTGATTTTTGTGTGTTTTTGTATACCTACTTTTCTGTATATAATAAATAGAAAAGATTTTGCTTATAGATTATTTTAGGTATTCACATTTATCGTGTTGAAAGCCAACAAGATAGATTTTTGTCTGGTGACCCAAAACCCAAAGATTTTCAGGTGATACGTAGTACCCCTGGAAACAACTTTCTGGTGATAGAATCGGGTGGGTTTCAGGTGGTTCGCGGTTGGTCGGCGAACCCGGAAGTAAGTAACTTCCGGGAACGCCGAAGGGTCCACCCGCCCGCCCGCGTTTTTTACCCGGTTTTGACGAGTTCTGCGCTTCCACGCATGCGCATGACGCATACAGCACCTGCGCGATCCTCCAGGAGCAGCTGGAGCATCGCACAGACGCTAGTACACATGCATGCACTGCGCGCGTGCACGAGGACGCCGCCAGCCCCGTTCCAACCGAACCGGTTGGAACGGGGTGAGAAACCCACCCCTGGATAGAATACAGGAATATCCTTTGACTAGGTGAGGCTGAACATTTCCAGAGTAATTGTTTGCTTTGCCTGGAGATAGGGAGAGAATTTAAGAACAGAGTGTTACATTTCACAGAGGTTTCATGTTCCGATTCCTATCCCAAAACATGCTGCCCCCACAAACAGAGCAAGAACCATACCTCCCCCTTCAGATTAAAGTCAAATGTTGGCAGAGTGATCTTAAGGGGTTTGGAGGGGGCCATCATGGGAAGGCTATAGATTGCCCAGCCTAATATATAAATGTGCAGACTCTGTTCTTTTCTTTTGAAGTTGCTCACATCAAAGTGTATAATTGAACTGCTGTAATAATGTGCAGTGGGTTTTGTATGCATGTCACCCAACTTTCACAAGCACACAATGCTGTTTACTTCCATGCTCGATGAGAGGTAGTATTTCTTCAGATGTTTCCCTGGCCCCCACTTTGCTTGTTACGTCGTGATTTCTGGCTATCAGCCAAGGGGATGCAATTTCCTTCAGGCAGTGAATTACGCTCCGTATCTTTTAGAGCAGTGAAAAAAAAAATTAAATTTCTTTGCTATAAAGCTTTTCCCAGTGTAAAAAAAATAGGTGTTCAAGCAGAAAGAAATAATATTCAGTATTAATATCATCAACAGCAGCCAATGGTATTAAGCCATAAGATATTTTTTTTACATACACATTGCTAAAATCTGTGTGACGTGAATTGTTTTTTTGCAGACCCAAGCCTCAGTCTGAAATTTACTCATTAGGGAGTATTACAGCTGTAACATTTCCAATGTTACACTGTAGTGTAATGATTTAAAGTAGAATGATTTAAATATCAAGACAATCAAATGGTTCAACTGATTTTATTTAGAATGGGTCCAATGCAATTTTTCCATTTGGGTTCCACATTTCAGATTCACCCTTTGTATTTCTCAGAACACTATAGGAAGTCTTAAAAATCAGTTTAATATAAGAAGGAATGTGAATCCTTGGTACCTGCTGGACATTTATATACGTTTCTGACACAGGACTCAAATGTATTCGTTTTTTTATGTTGTCAAAAGGAAATCCAGGCATGCAAATAATCCTAAAGATGCCTCATTAAAAAAAAAAAACAACCAACTTAGCTTTTGTAACAGGTCTATCATTTCAAGCTGAATACCATGCATTTAAGGTTAAGCCTTCCGCAATCTACTTTTGGCCATTGCAGAAGTGAACAGGAAAATATGCTCACCCTACTGGGAAGATGAGAATTATCTGGCCACCAGTTCCTTATAATCTCCCACTACTGGGCTCCTCTTAATTTCTAACTGACCTTCATGGGATCAGATCGATTTTACTGGTGAACAATTGCACTCCACATATCACATAGCTAGCACATTTTGACCAACGGAGTGCTTTTCATTTTAAATACTAGTCTTTGTGTCTTTGCCAGAATCCTGACTTTCAAAAAAAAAAAATGAACATAAGGTCATGTTACAGAGCACAAATGAGGTCTAAAATTCAGCCACAGCGGACCACAGCTCCACAGAAAACACATCTTCAAGGTAGGTTGACCTGCTTGAGAAAAGAGATTTAAAAACAGCACAGCAAACATGGATCTTCAATGCACTGTTTCCCTAATTAAATATTAACAGCTTCATTTCACATTTAAATGAATTAAGCATCAATGGATGGAATTTCCACTACCACCAGTTGTTGTTGCTGTGCCATGGGAAAAAGCAGGTGACAATGTGGCTCAGATGGAAGAAGGGGGTACATGGTTGATAGGGCAAGTGATCTCAGCATCTGCACTAAAGTGACGTAAGATGATCCCTCGATCATTCACCAGTTTCAAAATATAATCCTCTACAGCATTTCCCTTCCTTTCCTTTGTAAACAGATCTGCTCATAAATAATTTGGATGTCTCCATGACATTCATGATAGTTAACAGAAGCTGGAGTAGAAAAGGATGGATGTGGTATACAGCATCGAGAAAATGTCAAAAAAGTACTTCATTCGTGTGATTGAGTTGTGTTGTTTAGCGTCTGATGAGTGGGTTGCAAGCTGTATCAGCCGTCAGACACGGGAGGAGTAACCCATCCATATTTTTCATGGGTCTTCACCAAGCTCTTAAAAGTTGCTTCGGCTTCCTTACGACTAAAGGATTTTTTCGATTTTCCAGCTTTTCTGCAGATGCGGCCCTGAATGAAAGACAATAACCAAGAGAAGAAAATTAGGAATCTGGTATTCCACAGATATATATTTTTTTTTAGGATTTTATTTATGATTTATAGGCTGCCCTTTTCCCTGAGGGGACTCAGGGCGGCTTACAATGCATGGGAAGGGGGGTGCAAAACAAAAACACAAGACAGTGCATAAATAAAAATAAAACAATAAAACACAACTTTCATTCAACATTCGGGTGGGGCGAATTAGAATCTTATCCCCAGGCCTGGCGGGATAGCCAGATCCTAAGGGCTGTGCGGAAGGTCTGGACGGTGGTGAGGGTGCGAATCTCCACGGGGAGGTCGTTCCAAAGGGTCGGAGCTGCTACTGAGAAGGCAATAATGCCACAATATCATAGTTATTGGGGCTTTCCATTGGCAAAACTTCTCTTCACCACAAAATGTGTTGATGATTCTTGTTTTTTTTGCCACAAATTTCTCCAACTGTCCCACCTGTTACTTTCTGATTCTGGCTAACTTCTGCCTCCCCCCCCACTCCCCGGAGAAACTGTCAGAAAATGTATGGGAATAAAAACTATTTACCACATTTACTTTCTAAAGTGTTCCAGAGAGCTGTTATTATAAACAGAAAAGAATGCTAAAGGCTGTTATTTCACTTTGTATTATGCCAGTTTCTTATTTGCATATTCTGAAATCCAAATACATGAATGGGAGGGGGGGAATGCACCCTGTTGCCTATCCTTTTGTAGACTGCTTTGTGTTATTACTGCACAATTGTCAAAGATTATGTGGAAAGAATCAGAAGGAAACAACACAGTAATTTAGAACTTTAAAAAGCATTTCACCCATATTTCTAAAAAGGCATTAATTCATAGCTCTACCATCTGCCCTGAAAGTCTTTACAGAAAAGAAGACGTCACACCCCCAACAGTCATCTCCAGGCCTCCGTGCCTTTGCTTCAATGTCACTATGTTCTGCCCACCTAACACCCATGTTACATCTGCTAGTAACCCACTCAACATTATTCCTCCCTTGGAATGTTAAGAACAGGGATAATAAAAGCATTATCCCCTTCTTGCTCCTTCAAAATTGTATTTGCAAAAAAAGGTAAAGGTCTTTAAAACAGCCTATCCTCTAATTCCGCGTGCAAATGCTGGTAGTGTATGTGAAGATTTCTTAAACTGTAATGTTGGCTTCTTAAAATGATGGCCATTTTTAAAGGGCAGCGTAAGACAATGTTATCTGTGAAATGGAAGGTTCTATGCAGTTGGAATGATAACATCAACAAAAAAACCCCCAATCTTTATCCCTTGATGTAAACTTCCCGCGGTTCGCCCATGAGGCCAATGTTGAGAAAAGACAGGAGACAACCTTTCTCGGGATGGAGCAACCCAGATTGGGGGTCTGGTAGCCCCTTTTATTGAGATAGGACAAAGGCAGGAGGAGCAATAGCATGTGCTTAAAAACAGCCTGTAAAAGTACAATTTCTAATCTACTGCTCAGTCTATATATGGTTAAATCCTGGACGTCAATGGTAGGGCACATCTCAGAATGTTATGTTATTCACTATCAGGATGTTATGGCGTTCTAGGAGTTTGTTTTCTCCTGTGTGATTCAGCGTGACTCTGCAAGCCCTAGTATGAACTAGGCCATGGAGGACACACACCTACACAAGGAACTATATTACAACACCTTGATATCTTTGTAAGCCATTTTTTTGCGGCGTGAAGGAAGAAGTTTATTTTACTGAAACTTGAACAACTTTCTTCAAGTTTTCTTCTCGTGATAGGGCAATGGCTTGCAACCTCCTTTTTAAAGGATTTTTTAAATGTTAAGTCAAGTCTGCAGCCTTGGACCTCCCAGTTGGGGTTTATCCAACTACTAATAAAAGCCAACCCGATAAGCATTCTTGATCAGCTAAAGTCAGATACATGCTGCCATTTGGTTCATCAACAAAAACTGTGATGGCCACATGTGCCACAGGTGGCACGCGGAGCCATTTCTGAGGGCACGCAAGGCATTTGCCCTGTCAGCTCCAGCATACATGCACATGCTGGCCAACTGATTTTTGGCCCTCCAGAGGCTTCCCAATGCACACACCGGAAGCTTGGGAACAGAATGCTCCAGAAAGCCAGAAAGCCTCTGGAGCCTGGGGAGGGAGACAAACGGACCTATCCGGGCCCACCAGAAATAGGAAAACGGGCTGTTTCTGGCCTCCGGAGGGCCTCTGGGGGGCGAGGAGGCCGTTTTCGCCCTCACCAGGCTCCAAGAAAGCCATGCGCATGTGCACGGGGCAGCAGGGGGAGGGTCATGCACGCACGCACAGGGGCCATGGCACGAGGGCATTAAATTTTGGGGCTGGGCACGGGAGCGTGTGCGATAGCACCCGCTCTCGTGTTTTTGGCACCCGAGGCAAAAAAGGTTTGCCATCACTGAACTAAAACATTAAGACACTTTAATATAAAGATTAAGTCAGAAACAGCACCTGCCTAACCTGGTTTGGATTCTGAAACAGAAGTAGGGTCTGTTTTAATATTGTGGCGGGGGGGTGGGGGTGGTGAGATTTCCAGAGAATATAAAAATTGTAGACTGAGAAGTTAAACAATCATCCTAGACAAAGGCAATGGAAAAGTGCTTTTTGGGCACGTCCATAATGTTTATATAAAGCACACTTTGTTTAATATATGTACACTACTTTAGTCTTACGCCACTTTGAAAGAAACCTCAAACTGTTGTTTGCTAGAATGCAAGAATTTTGTAATCACCCCTGGCATCAGAGGTTTACAGTATCCAGAATTCCCCAAGAAAGTCTTATCCTTAAGTCTAAGGTGCAGCCATGCCTACTAAATCTAATACAAAGGAGAGACGTTCAGGGACATGGATTTCAGAAAGGAAGGACAGAGTTAAGAGCAAAGAGAAGGGACAAGTAAATAAAGAAAGAAATAAAGAGTATAAAACAAAGTTGACCAGCAAATTGGAACTGTCACAACATACACATGTACACTGTATGGGGCAATATCAGGGGTGGGTTCCTGCCAGTTCTAACCTCTTCTATAAAAGAGGTTCCACAAATTTACATTGCCGTTTAGAACCGGTTCGGCTCCCTCCCCCCGCCCGTCCGCACATCATCAAGATGAAGAGCAAGAGGAGGAATTCTGGGAGTTGAAGTCCACAAGTCTTAAAGCTGTCAAGTTTGAACACCCCTGGGTTTTTTTTTCCTAAAGGGTTAGGGGTGCAAGGGTCTTGTAACTTGACAGCTTTAAGACTTGCGTGCTTCAAATGCCAAAGTTTCTGAGCCAACATTTTGGTTGCTAAGCAAGAGCGTTGTCAAGTGAGTTTCACCACATTTTACAAATTGGCCACACCCACCCAGTCACATGGCTGGCAAGCCACTCCCACTCAGTCACATGGTCAGCAAGCCACTCCCACAAAGCAGGCCACACCTACAGAAGAGGTTCTAAAAACATTTGAAACCCACCACTGGGCAATATCCTACAGGAAGTATGGTGGAGAAAATAAATTGAACAAACAAAATGGAGATTATTCCTTCCAACTCCATTTTTTTGGCTATGGCTTGGGTCAAACCCAGTTCATCTCTGCTTAATCTCATCAAACCCCAAATTGATCTTCCCTGGCACTGTAGTTCTAGTTTAACAGAAGCCTGTAGGAAACTCTGAATTTATGACACTACTGTGTCTCTGTTTTGCTTCTCTGTGGATCTTTTCCAACTACTGAATTAAATTGTTATCCACGGATCCTTCAATTGGCAGAAGGCATGAAATTGCTGTGGCTCACTGTGAATCTGTATTGTTTCTTCCCAGTCACATTCCTCCAGCAATAGCACTTTCATCAGGAAATGAAGCCTCATAGATACACACCCCTTAAGGTTGGGTTTAAGGCAGTGGTGGGATTCAAATAATTTAACAACCGGTTGTCTGCCCTAATGACCATCTGGGTAGGTGGGGCTCGGTGGTCATATGACTGGGTGGGCGTGGCCAACTCAAGGTCACTCAGGTCGATGGACGCTTCGCCTTAGCTGTTACAATGTAATAAGGGTTAACTGGAGAGGCAGTTTTTGTAAACAGGTAAATAAAGATTAGGCTAGAAACAACACTAGAATGTTTCCTTCCTGCCTTCCTTACAGGATTAGCCCTGTAAAAATGGAAAAAACCAAAAGGAGATTTCTTCCAACAATCGGTTCTCTGAACTTCTTAGAAAGTTACCAACCGGTTCTCCCAAATAGGTGCAAACTGGCTGAATCCCACCACTGGTTTAAGGTAGCAATAGCAGTTAGACTTATATACTGCTTCATAGGGCTTTCAGCCCTCTCTAAGCGGTTTACAGAGTCAGCATATCGCCCCCAACAACAATCTGGGTTCTCATTTCACCCACCTCGGAAGGATGGAAGGTTGAGTCAACCTTGAGCCGGTGAGATTTGAACTGCCGAACTGCAGCTGAAGTGGCTGCAGTACTGCACTCTACCCACTGCACAACCTCGGCTCTTGGAGGTGTTGGACAGGTTTGGAATAAGGGGAAAAATACTAGTTTAGTGACAGTTCAGCTTATGATAACTTAAGGCTGTCTCCCAAAGGGCTGGAGATGACATCATGGAAATGTGGGAGAAAATTCCTGTTGCCAAGGAGCGTCTGTGTTGTGGGTAGATGGAAGTGGGGGACAAAGCCCAAGAGTGACTCAGAGTGTGCAGTGAAATGAATGAGGACGGGTGTTTGAATATTAATACCTCTCCTACCTACCTCCTCTCCTAACTGAAAACAGGGAGACTTAATAAGGAAGCAAACAATGGATTGGATGTAGAATTGGATTGAATTGATTGGATGTGGAAGGGAGCGGAGAGAAGAGGAATGGTAGTATGGAAAGCTGCTTTCACATTTCTCTTATCTTTGGGGATCTTTGGAGAGAAATTGGCTGCCCGTAAACAAATGCTATGAACTTCCTGAAAAGGTTTACCATTCAGGAACAACTTGTTTTAACCATGCCAGGTTCATAGGTAATCCTAGACTAAAAACACTGTGTTTTACCAACAATACTTAATGATCCAATTCCAACTTCCAACTTGATAATTGCTTGTTCATGGCACCAGTTTTGTTTTTAAAGCAGTGGCTGGAGTAATTGATCTGTGTTCTTATGAGCCGAGGTGGCGCAGTGGTTAGGGTGCAGTACTGCAGGCCACTTCAGCTGACTGTTAGCTGCAGTTCGGCGGTTCAAATCTCACCGGCTCAAAGTTGACTCAGCCTTCCATCCTTCCGAGGTGGGTGAAATGAGGACCCGGATTGTTGGGGGCGATATGCTGACTCTGTAAACCGCTTAGAGAGGGCTGAAAGCCCTATGAAGTGGTATATAAGTCTAACTGCTATTGCTATTGCTATGAGCTGTTTGATTAACTGGAAATAGTCTACCTTTTTGAAAGTATCATTCCCACCAAACTCTGAATTAATCTGCAATGAAAATCCTGGAGAAGGTTCTACAATGATTGCACTTTGGGGCATGTTGACTGGAGCAAGAGCTCACCAGTGCTCAGGAGGATTTTAAATGTACGGACTTGACTGCTTATACGTCCCTAGTATCATAAAGTTCTTTATGGGAAAAATGTTTGTTTCACAAAAGACATGTCTGTTGGTTTTCTGTGTGGTTTTATATCCTACCCATCAATAGCAATAGCAATAGCAGTTAGACTTATATACCGCTTCATAGGGCTTTCAGCCCTCTCTAAGCAGTTTACAGAGTCAGCATATTGCCCCCAACAACAATCCGGGTCCTCATTTTACCCACCTCGGAAGGATGGAAGGCTGAGTCAACCCTGAGCTGGTGAGATTTGAACAGCTGAACTGCAGAACTGCAGTCAGCTGAAGTAGCCTGCAGTGCTGCATTTAACCACTGCGCCACCTCGGCAAGCAGTTAGAAAGCATGCAACTATGAATAGATAAATAGATACAACTTTGATGGGAAGGCGTTGTGGCCCAGCAGGAGCTGTTGGAGCTGCCACCAGACTCCAACAGCGAGGGGCCCTATGAGTCGGCCCTGGAGGAAGTGGAGGACCCTGGACAGGGTGCCGACTCTGAGCAGGGCGCAGAGAGGCTGGTTGGCCACCAGGAGGCGCCTGAGCCTTGGACCAATGGGGAGGAGACAAGGGAGTGTGATCCGGACATCAGCAGTGGGGAGGAGCCAAGGGAGTTGTTCCTAGATGCGAATGTTTTTATATACGTATATTATATAGATGTCACACCTGTGACAGGTAAAAACATGATTTTTTGTAAAAACATGCTTTTTTGAAAACCAGCGCCATTTAGGGGACGTAAAAGCACCACACCCTATAGTAAATATTTCATGATTCCATTTCAATGTTTCCAGTGCCATCTGGTGGATGTAAAAGCAACACATGCTATACTAAATATTTAATGATTCCATTTCAATGTTTCCAATTGCATTGTTATATTGAATTTTCATAGATTTTGATTTATTTTCATTTTGATTTAATTATTTCATGTGACAGTGCGTTGGAATTGAGCTGTGTCGTTTACCATAGTGAGTATAGTATATTCGGAACAGTTTGGCCTCTCTCCAGCTTCGTCCTGACGGTCCCTTTATATGTGTGGCTGGGCTGTGGCCACACCCTTTCCCCTTTCCACCCCTCCTCTGATGAGCTTCAGCCATTTCCGCCAAGGGGAGCTGAAGCCCTTCGGCCTCCCACTCCCCTCTTGCCGGGCCTTTGCTGTCTGCGGCAGGGTGCCCCCTGCGCCATCTCTCGGCTGCCTCCCCCCACCCTTAAGCCACCTACCCCCGGCCAGCCCAGCGGAGCTCCAGAGGAGGCGGAGCATCTCCTCAGCCCAGCCGGCCGTGCTCGCCATCCCCACTCACAGCGAGCCAGCTACGGCCTCGCCAAGGCCGCTCCGACGGGGCGGCGGTGGCGGTGTCATCCTGAGGTGCAGCAGGGCTGGGGCGGCCCCTGGGTGCCCCATGAGGTGGCACACCCAGGACTTCTCCTCCTCCGAGATCCTGGACATCTCACTCTCCTGGGCCACTGACTTGGGGGAGCCCAAGCACAGCTCCTCCGAGGAGATGCTCAACAACTTCCACGAGGCCGACAGCCCCGGTGCCGTCTCCCCCAACCAGCCTCGCGCGGCCCAGCATCCCCGAGTCCTGACCAATGCCCCACTATGCCCAGACTGGGCCACAGCAACGCGTGGCCGGGTACAGCTAATAGTTTTATAAATCCCCTGCTCTCTGCTGAAGAAATGAATATTTTTACAAGATTTCTATTTTGGCATAATGAAGCAGTAAGATTTTGATAATAAAACTGTCAGGCCTGCAGTTATATTCCTTTTAGAATTTTGGCCTGCCACACTTTCTCTTATTTCATTATGCTGTTTCTTTAGTATAGTTGATGGGAAGGGGGAATAGACAGGAGTGAGATTGTGGAATGTATTGTTTTCATTCTTTACTAGAAGCCAAGGTCATCCTTTGTCTCCACATCAGTACACCTGACCAGAAGCAGCTGGGTGTGGATGCCAGCGTAGAAGAAGATTGGACCATGTGATGGATTGTGGGTGTGGGGACAAGATCATGAACTTTTAACTGGGTGGAATTGTGATGTCATTTCCAGTATTGGGATTCCATAGCACGATGCCAACATGCCTGTCTTATTAAATTGGAACTTTAAGGATAGTTTTGCCTTTGTCTCTGATTTAATTCTGCATGATATTTGGAACGCTGACATAAACATTATGTGGAATAAGAAAAGACCCGTACTTCAGTATTTAATCCTTGATAATAAAGGACATATTGCATAGAAAAAGCCCCTTCCTTATTCATATTGAGCACTTCACACTTATACACTTAGATATATACTGGAACCAGAAAGCTGGCTTGATTTGCTATCTTGGTTTTCAATTTCCCTAATCTCATGAATTTTGAATATAGAACCCTCATGGCAATTCTGCTCATAAACTCAAATTCCAGGCCACAAGATACCTTCTAGCATTCGCTGGGAGCAATTTCTCTGGCTCACTCTCGCAACTTCCCCCTTATGAGTCTATTCCTAGAACTCACATGACAAAGCAGTTCCTGCAGATGTGGTCCCATTGCATCCAATTTGCAATAACAAGCTGGAAGTGTTCTTGTCTGGGCTCTCCCCCCACTTCCTTTTCCTCAGCAGGTTATTCCTAGGATATTATGACTTGTAGTAAATCCCAGTGTTACTGCATAAAGGCCCATGCATTAAGCAGACCATCTGCAATTTTCCAGGATAGCTGATAATAGCCATTCATATTTAATTTTTTGATTTTGATTTTATTTGTCTTGTATGCCGCCCACTCCTGAAGGACTCCGGGCGGCTCACAATAGACAAGGGAAAGGGGGAAAACTAGACAAAGACAACACTTTAAAAACAAAATCGCAACATTCACAATTTCCGTGGGGCTGGATATTTCACAGGCTCCCCGGCCAGCTGGAGCAGCCAGGACTTGGTGGCTTTGTGGAAGGCCGGGAGGGTAGTAAGGGTCTGGATCTCGACAGGGAGATCATTCCAGAGGGCTGGAGCTGCAACAGAGAAGGCTCTCCCCCGGGGGGTCGCCAGCCGACATTGGCTGGCAGATGGAATCCGGAGGAGACCTAACCTGTGAGATCTAATCGGTCTGAGGGAGGTAATCGGCAGGAGGCGGTCTCTCAGGTACCCAGGTCCGATGCCATGTAGGGCTTTATAGGTAGCGACCAGCACCTTGAAGCGGGTCCGGAGACTAATGGGTAGCCAGTGCAGCTCGTGGAGGATAGGTGTGACGTGGGTGTACCTGGGTGCACCCACAATCGCTCGCGCGGCTGCGTTCTGGACTAACTGGAGTCTTCGAACACTCTTCAAGGGCAGCCCCATGTAGAGCGCATATTTAAGCACTGTTGAATGCATAATTACATTAAAAAAATAAACATTACAACTTCATCTATCATAACTATGTTAACTATTTAAAAGTTACCTAAAAAGGAGAATTCCATAAACCACAAATTGTTGACTTAGTCTTGTCAGACTTTGATTCCCCTGCTATTTAAAGTGAATTGTAAATCTTATATTCTATGGTGATTTCTGACTTGATTGCAGCATTAACTTGACCCCCCCCCCCATTACCTGAACATGTTCAAAATAGGGTAAGGAATATACCAGTGGTGGGATTCAGCCAGTTCGCACCTATTCGGGGGAACCGGTTGGTAACTTTCTAAGTAGTTCGGAGAACTGATTGTTGGAGGAAATCTCCTTTTGTTTCTTTCCACTTTACAGGGATAATCCTGTAAGGAAGGCAGGAAGGAAACATTCTAGTGTTGTTTCTAGCCTAATCTTTATTGACCTGCTTACAGAAACTGCCTCTCCATTTAACCCTTATTACATTGTAGCAGCTAAGACGAAGCGCCCATCGACCTGAGTGACCTTGAGTTGGCCATGCCCACCCAGTCACATGACCACTGAGCCCTACCTACCCAGATAGTCATTAGGGCAGAGAACCGATTGTTAAAATATTTGAATCCCACAACTGGAATATACGAACAAGGGCCAGACACACTATCACTAAAAAAATGATAACACATGAGACTGAAACCATCGTTGCTACAATCTGAGCTATCCATTCAGAAACCAGGTTTAGAAAAAAAAGGCTACTTAACAAAAACACGAAAAGCAAAGGGTGAAGAGACAATCTAAAGCAGCGGCTCCCAATTATTCTGGCTTGGAGGCCTAACGCGGGGTGGGAGAAGAGAGGATTGCTCCATGCAAGTTGTAAGCAAGTGAACACATGTGCTACAGCTTCATTAATGCAAGTGGCAGATGCCCATGCCTACACAAATCAGCATTTGCCACAAGCGCCTGCTGCTCGCACAAGGGGAGCTTTGCACATGAGCACAAGTGTCCACAATACACGTGGATGTTCATGCATGAACACAAATGCCAGTCACTAGCACAAGAGTGGAGTTGCATGCATGTATGTATGTATTTGTTTATTTATTTATTTATTTATTTATTTATTTATTTATTTATTTATTTATTTATTTATTTATTTATTATTTGTCTGTCTTGTATGCCACCCACTCCCGGAGGACTCCGGGCGGCTCACAAAAGACAAGGGAAAGGGGGGAACAAGACAAAGACAACATATTAAAAACAAAACCAACATTCACAATTTCTATGGAGGTAGATGCTTCTCAGCTCCCCCCAGCCTGCTGGAACAGCCAGGACTTGGTGGCTTTGCGGAAGGCCGGGAGGGTAGTAGGGATCCGGATCTCAACAGGGAGCTCGTTCCAGAGGGCTGGAGCTGCAACAGAGAAGGCTCTCCCCCGGCGAGTCGCCAGCCGACATTGGCTGGCAGATGGAATCCGGAGAAGACCCAACCTGTGCGATCTAATTGGTCTGAGAGAGGTAATCGGCAGGAGGTGGTCTCTCAGGTGTCTCCCACCATTCACGTGGTGGAGCTGTGCATGGATATTCCCCTGGTGCTTGTGCAGCCCAGTTTCAAACAGGCTGCGGCCCAGTTGGGGAGCCCTGATCTAAAGTACAACAGGGAAGGTATGACATTCCCCTGACCAGAAAGCCTAGGAAACACTCTGATTAACACACATGTTATTCAGAAACCCACCTTCAGAAGGTAAAATCTGCAAGACCCCAAAACTATTTTTAAAAATTTAATCTGCTGAAACTTTGCTAGATTCAGCAATACAGCTATCCAACAAGACTTCAACAATTTGCCTGAAATATATTGGCTAGTTTGATTCATTGATTCTGCAAGTAGTTTTTTTTCCTCCAAATTATCTATCTTGTTTTGAAATTTACTTTACATCATAGCTACATAACGAAAGATGAGAATATTAAAATGTGAATTATTAAGGAATGTTTGCTTACACTCATTATTTACTAGAACATGGTGTAGAATTTTTATGGCCTTGAAAATGAGGAAAGTAAGAAGAATTTATTGGTGTTTAGGTATATGTCTATGTATATATTCACAAACACACACACACACACACACCAGAGGTGGGTTCCTACCAGTTCTCACCTATTCGGTAGAACCGGTTCGTCAAATCTACCGAACCGGTTAGAAGAGGTTCCACCAGTGGACCCGGAAAGCAGGCCACACCTACAGAAGAGGTTCCAATTTTTTTTGAAACCCACCACTTGTCCTTGGATATGATTATTCTACACTATCATGCTCCTATTTATAAAACTCAGTGCCTCTGTGAAAGGTAAGGATGACTACTGCGTTTGTGGTGCAATCGGAACATTGCGTGTGTTGAAGTTGTTTTAACGCAAACCAAAGATGCCTTTTAAAAAACAAGCTTACATCATATTCTTATGCATGCCAATGCTGTGTGTGAGGTAATTTAAGGTGGTTCTGACAAGTGTCGTCGGTATCTTCATATCCGGTCACATGGGCGACAAGCCACTCCCACAAAGGAGGCCACGCCCACAGAGTAGGTTCGAACAATTTTTGAAACCCACCACTGACACACACACAAAAAACCCCAGACAAGTTCTTTTAGGAACTCAAGTACATATAATTCCAATAAATCCTGACTATAATCAGTTGAGTACAAATCCTGCTATTATCAGCATGGCTCAGTCAAGCATAATAATGATAGTTCATATGTTCAAATGTTGCTGAATTTATGAGCTTTCTATGTTCCTTGCAACCCTTCTTACTATAGAATTTTTATTCCTTTTTGGAGTTTTATTCAAAAGAAAAGACCCTCAAAACAAAATAGCTTCCTCCCTTGAGCCATGAAGCTCTTTCTTGAAATACCATTATCTGCATTCCTTTTTTTGTTGTTCTGTAGAAGAATGATTCTACTTCCTTCTATTCTGTATTCTGCTTTATAAAATAATTACGACACGGTCCTTTTAGGCAGAGAATAATACTACAGGAGTGCTGGTGGTGCAATGGTTAGAGTGCAGTATTGCAGGCTAACTCTGCCCACCCCACAGCTTCGAGTTTGATCCTGACGGGCTCAAGGCTGACTCAGACTATTCTGACCCGGCTAAATAAAAACCACAAACGCTCTGTAGTTAAATCAATGATTCCTTTATTAGGAGCGCCAGCAGTCCTGGCAAAAAGTCTCTCTCTCTCACAGCAGGCTAACAAGTATCTCTGGCAGGGAGATGAATAGTCGTCTGCCATACCTATTATCTGCCTTTTATCCTCAGATCGGGTTGGGCTTCACTAGCAGAAGTGGCTCTTCCATCCCAATGATCGGCCCCTAGATTTCCACTGCTCTCCTCTCCTCTCCCTTCTGCACATCCGCACGTCAGGCTCAGGACCCAGGCTGTTCTTTCCCTTCCCCATCAGCCACCCCCAGACCTGGAGGCTGTTGACTCTCCATCTGAGGGCTGCTGGACGGCCTCTGTCTCTATCTCTGACGGATCGATTCCCTCTTCCCCCTCAGAGCTGTCAGGTTGCCTGGATGCTGGCCCTGACTCCCACACCGCCTTCTCATCTGATTTGGCTGCTGGAGGGGCCGGCGGCCAACAAACCACAACACAGCCTTCCATCCTTCCGAGGTCAGTAAAATGAGGATCCAGATTGTTGGGGATGACATTTCTAAACTGCTCAGAGGTTGCTGTAAAGCACTACGAAATGGCATATAAGTCTAAGTGCTATTGCTATTACACAGTTGGTCCTTGAGACACTACTCCTATCATTGAAGTTTTACCTGCAATTCATGACTTGATCCTAAAGTTAGATTTGGACTGGTCACCTTGGGAGAGAATGGGCTGCAGGCTGAAATCATTTTTTTTTTAATGAAAGCCATTGGGATATTTGTAGTACCCAAAAGCATTCTGAAAATAAAGATTATTTTTGAAGTTGGCACTTTGCCTTGACATATGTTTCCCATGATAATAGCAGTTAATAGCAATAGCAGTTAGACTTATATACCGCTTCATAGGGCTTTCAGCCCTCTCTAAGCGGTTTACAGAGTCAGCATATTGCCCCCACAGTCTGGGTCCTCATTTCACCCACCTCGGAAGGATGGAAGGCTGAGTCAACCTTGAGCCGGTGAGATTAGAACCGCTGAACTGCAGATAACAGTCAGCTGAAGTGGCCTGCAGTACTGCACCCTAACCACTGCACCACCTCGGCTCGATATATATATATATGTATGTATGTATGTATGTATGTATGTATGTATGTATGTATGTATGTCTGTCTGTCTGTCTGTCTGTATATGTATATGTATATGTATATGTATATGTATATGTATATGTATATGTATATGTATATGTATATGTATATGTATATATTTACAATCCCAGTAAGGGTATGGCTAGCTGATGAGAGCTAAATAGCTTGAAATAGATCTATACTAGTCTCCCTTTATTTATTTATCAGCACAAACACACACACACACACACACACACACACACATATAACATACATATGTAATATATTATGTAATTAGTGTCACAACCTCTGGCATGCCCAAATTAATACACTAATTACATACCTATTTCCCTGGCTCAGCTGATAAAGGAGGAGAGCCTGTGGCTTAGTGGTTAACACATCTGCCTAATATGTAATACAGCCCAGGTTCGAATCCCAGTAAGGGTATGGCTAGCTGATGAGAGCTAAATAGCTTGAAATAGATCTATACTAGTCTCCCTTTATTTATTTATCAGCACAAACACAACACACACACACACACACACACACACACAGACACATATAAATCTAAAACAAAATCTAATGGACTCTGAAGCTTGGCAAGTATTATGGAAGATCTCTGGAGGTATTACACCAGAGACCAAATTTTATGTAATTTCCATTCATTTCAGTGCTGTCTACACCAGAGAACTTCCTGCCAGATTTTACTCATTATTTTATACACTTATTCAAAAATAACATAGACTTAAATGGAAATTCGTAATATACATGCATTGCAACCCTTCTGTCAAGATAATTTCATGGGAATTAGCTTGTTGATCATGGCCAATGTTAATCACGTTAACTAAATGACACTTCAACATTCCAAGTATAGTTCTGACTGTTAAACAAAGACAGCCCTCCATGGAAGAGGCAATCATAAATTATATAATATTCTGCATGTGTTCTGGATTACTATCCTTCTACAATAATCTCCTTTCATTTGACATGATGTATAGAGCTGATGGGAACTTCTGGAGATCACTAGGTTCTTTTGAGCCCAGGTAATAAGCTTCCCCAGTTTCAGCTGGCCATTTTGGGATGGGCATGTTGAGCTCCTCAATCTATAACCTAAATGCCCTGGACATCGGCTCCCACCCAGAATTCTCAGCCAACATGATGGTGCTGGCTGGGAAGTCTTTTAAGAGATGATATACAAAACCTCAGAAGGGTATCTAGTTAGCAAAACCTGGGATAAATTGTCTTATGTATTAAAAAAAACAGTATTGCCTAATTAACATGACAAATTATTCTGAAGCTATTATAAAGGGATACACGCGGAGGAGAGCCTTCTCGGTGGTAGCTCCGACCCAATGGAACAATCTCCCCGTGGAGATTCGTACCCTCACCACCCTCCAGACCTTCCGCACAGCCCTTAAAATCTGGCTATCCCATCAGGCCTGGGGCTAAAGATTGTAACCCGCCCGAATGGTATGAATGTTGTGTTTTAATCATGTATTGTCTTATATGTAAAAGTCTGTTTTCCCCCCCTTCCTTTGGATTGTGAGCCGCCCTGAGTCCCCCCAGGGAAAAGGGCGGCATATAAATAAACCTTCTAATCTAATCTAACCTTCTAATCTAATACAAACTGTAAACTTACAAAGAAAACAGAAAAATGACTACAATACTGTACATTTCAACATCTCACCTGGCAGACGAGAAAAGAGAGTTGTAACAGAATCAGTGTTTCTCACGCCGATCAGAGTTTTGGTACATACAGCCTGTCTTAGCAACAGAATGATCTCTGTTACATAACACAGAGCTTGGCAGGAGTTACTCAGATTATCACGAAATCACTGACCATTCTGTACTTTTAATACCGATGTCATTTTTTTTAGTAAGAATAAAGTATTTTGTACCTGTTTGCATTAATGTATCTCATTTGCATCCCTTGGCTTTGTAATAATACTGTATAAAAACAGGTACTCGGTTTTTCTTTTAAAACATAGGAAATAAAAACTACCGTAGTGATTAAACTCTCTAGTGAAATATTGCAGGGTGAATAACACTAACAGAAACTGAATGTGCCATTCTGGTCTGTTCAGAAGGAAGAGCCATTTTTTTTAAAGCAGTATTTCTCATTAGTAAATGTCTATAGCATATAAATTTTAAAAGCCTCCTATTTATTACTTTGCCTCATCCTGAAAATCTAAGAAGTCTGTGCTATTTAGGAGACCTTAAAAAAGGCCACAGCTGTAGTTCATACAGGAGTGCTGAAAAAAATATCCCAGAAGCCAAGGGCCAACCAATTATCTACTCTTGCCATGAAAAATCAGCAGTTGAGATCAACTTGAAGGAGTTTTTAGTTTGTAATATTTTTAATTTAAAGGAAGTATTTTTCAGTTACAACATATAAACTTTACAGTATTTCCGATTCCCTTCTTCCATGTGATTAAAGAAATACCGAAAGCTTATGTTAAAAATGTATCTTTAAGCCATCATCTGGTTCAATGTTTAATTTTAAAATGTTCACTATTTATGTATTTGTGAAAGATAACCATCCATTAAAGCGACAACGAAAGAGTAAGCAACTACGTTGTTAAGGAATTGTGAATTTATTAGTTCAGTCTCTTTTTTCAGTGATAGCTAGTTATTTGATGCCAGGGACTCAATGGAATCTGATCTCTTTGGGCAATACAGAGCAAAGCATAATCTCATTAAAATAAGAAGCATAAAAGCCGTGAACTGAAGCTAAGATTAAGGAGATAAAATTAATTTATCTTTAAGGTATCACAAGAGTCATTATCTGTTTTTGGAAGAGTAATGGTTGAGTCACAGAAAGCAATTAAATAGAAGCCTATTTTCTACCGGAATTTGCCAGGCTATAAAAAAACTCAAGCACAACCAATTTATATTACGTATAAAGGGGTATGAATTTAGTCAAGTAAGTAATGAAATATGACACAATGCATTTGGTTAATTAAATATACAAACACTTCTCCCCCAAATGAATAAATATTTACAGAATATAAATATTTACAATACTTATATCAGGGAAACAAGATTCACAGTTCTTTACTGAAGAATTTTGGAAATGGAGAAATAGGATTGTATTCAATGTTATACAATTTGTGGAAAAATGAACATGGCTTCCTTGCCTCAATAAAACTTTTCTTGGATGAGGATCAAGGATTGAAGGAATGGAATATTATGAACCACGTGTACAATATTTTCTAAAAATCTATTTCCCTAAGGTTTTTCTCATAAAGGGAGGCAACCCCCCCCCCACTGCTTCATTTTTAATCCTTGATAAATGAAATATCAATCACTCTGAAATCTGAGAAACTCATATTGTTTATTATTCACCAGGTTAAAAAAAGTGTTTTCTCACTAATGGAATATAATTTCATTGTGTTTTGGGAGACAAAAACTAGATACATGTATTCACATTTTTAACTATGGGAGATGTACAGCTTCAATGAAAGCAATACATATAGTCGTTTCAGAAAAGTTATAGTTTAATAGAAACTTGATTTAAATCAATACACAAATTATTGTCTTGGTGATTGAACTGATACTTTTACTCATTTTAGAAAATAGTGCATAGTCCACTATTTAATGGAATGTTGTTTATTGGTGCACTAATAATATATTCAGGGTGTTAACTTAGTAATTTACCATGTAGTATGTTCACCTGGTAGCCTAGTTATTTTCAATTTTTTAGATTATTTTCTAAAATATTTTATTTTTAACAAACTAATTCTAGTTGGATTTAATTCTAAATAACCCTCCTACTAGAAAATTGAAGGTAACCAATAACCATTAGACATTGTCTCTCAATGGAAGAACATTATTCCAAGTGGGAGACTGACCTGCTCTTTATAGTTTTCAACAACCACAGGGAATTTGCTTCCTTCCCCTGTGCCATAAAAGGGACTGGCATAAGTGAGCTTAAATTGGTTTGTAACATTATTGGTGGCCAACTTGGGAGATACTCTGATATGCAGATATCCTTCAGGTTACAAACACTTGTTCAGCAACTGTTCAGAGTTATGATCGCCCTAAATGAATGGTACTTATGACCAGTCCTTGGGGTCCCAGCTGTTGCAATTTTCTTGCACTCATATGATCACAATTCCCAATGTTTCCTGCCAGTTTCTCAAAAGCAAAGTCAATGGAAAGATGACGGGAAGATGGAAGTCGTGATCACATGATGTCCACCCTTAGCGATCTGTGCGGCTCTCACTTAAAAATGGCAACCGGAACTGCTGAAATTGCTATTACTGAGCAATGCAATCAAATGATGTCATGCTTTATGACTGTACTGATTAACAATGGGAATTCCAGTCCCAATTCCCATTATAACCCAAGCCTGTAATAAGATACAATAGGTTTTTCCTTTATGTGGATTACAACGACTATTACAAAGGATTTGAGAGCTATCATGTAAATGTAATAATTTGGCAAGATTTTTGGCTATATATAGGAATCAATGACTGTACTCCTTGGTACTGTCTTCAGTACTTCCAATATACTAGTCGTAAAGTTCCTGGCCAAATAGGAACACAGAACTTAAACTGTTAAATACTGTGTAGATCTATAGCAACCATCTGAATTCTCCATTTGGAAAATTAACATAAATGAAAGAGGTCATTCAAGATAATTAAAAAGAAAAAGAAACACCTCAGATAACGACTCTGGATCTTATATACTGTAGAGAGTTTCAGGTAACATAATTTTTAAGCTAAATATTGACTATTATGTAAAACACCCTGCTCAGTGTAAAACATCAACTTGCTAAAATATGACAAAACATATCAAATATAATCAGTGACCATGAACAAATGCATCGGCATTATCCTGAGATGCTTTCAGCAAATCACAGCATGCTTCATTTTATTGTGTGTGGAGGTGAGGGGTAAGTGGAAAAAAATATTAGGAGAATAGGAACCATAGTGGTGGTGGGGGGGACACCCATTTACCTGATTGATGCTAATGAAATCAGTAAATAACTAGGAATAACTGAATGGGAGAAAATATCTGTTTGGGTGTCCTATTCTTACCAGTTAACATTCAAGCATTAAATCGTGTATTAATAAAGATAGCTTTGGCAGCGGGCCAACTTTTTTTTTTGGGGGGGGGGAGATCCTGCAGATATTAATGAGACAAATAAATAGATGTTTTTATATTATAAATTGGATCGCTAGTATTAGCGATGATTGCTGTAGGTGTCTGTGTGCCATCAGAACAGACATGGCTGCCAAAGAAATCATCCTTCTCACTAAGGCCACCAAGGATGTTTCAGAGAATTTGTGGATTTTTCGGTTAAATTGCCGTAGTGGGGTACTTGAGTGGAGGCAATAAGAATGATCTCTTCCTGGTACATGCTGGCTGGGGAATTCTGGGAGTTGGAGTCCTCCCCTCTTAAAGTTCCCAAGGTTGATAAACATTGTTTTAGGCATGTTTTTCAGAAATAGATCCCCAATCTTAGACGGGCTCAGGACCTTCCCAGGAGTCTCCCAAGGTCCTTCCTTTGACAAGACCCCCCCAGCTCCAATCTCTCCCCTCCTGGACCCCAAATACTTTAGTGTGGCAAGAATGGCACATTTTTCTTACTTCCAAAATCTCCCTGATCGACTTCTGTGGGGTGTTTTTTGCATATATATATATATTATTTTCCAGTAATAAACATATATTTTATGTTTATTACTGGAATAAGTAATAAGGGGGGGGGGAAGAATGATCTCCTCCTTGCATGGTGGTATAGTACGTGATACAAAACTGCAGCCAGAGCTGTATTTCAATGCAATTTTAAGATTCTATCCTTTCATTTAATAAGTTAATAAAGAGTCACTGATTTAGTAGCAAGATATTAATAGGCTTAATGTGCATTAATGCAGTTGAATTTTTAACGTATTTAAATATTTATTTTAATGCTTTTTACATTTATAAAATTTATACATTGCCTGGATCCACTCAGACTGTGGTCAGTTCACAGTAGATATAATAAAACACAAGTATCTAATATAACACATTAAGAATTTTTTTTTAAAGTTAATTTAAAAGTAGTCACCTGTTTACAGTCATTTTGTAAGCAGATGAAAGTTTTTAGAGGTTAAAACTAAGCAGTCATCTTTCCAAGCCTTATGCTAAATGTCTAGTATAGCCCTTGAAATATTGGACCGGCACAGGAGAGAGTTGACTTTATGGTCCACTCTCAGCCATAGAAACTCATTGGGGGAAGTTGAGTCTGTTCCTCTCAGCCCAACCTGCAGGAGAATTGTTCTAGAGAATAGGAAGAAGTGCCATGTATTCAAATACTGTGAGCTCTTGAATTGAAGAGATATATAGATCTAATAAATAAATATGTAAAAAACAAAAGGCACAAGCTAACAAAAAAAATTCAACAGACATCTTCTCCATTTCAATGAGATTTAAGTTGGAAGTATTCATTATACTGGGATTCTTCTGGTAGCATTCATTGCCTATTGTATTTGTATGGTTCAACCGAACATATAATCACATTAAATGCCTATTCACAAACGTATCTGTGTTATGGATAAAAAAATATTCAATGGATAACGAGGCAGTTCTCCAGGTCTGAGTCAATCAAGGCCCCAGGAAATGAGTGGGGCTGAGGCATACTAAGCAGTGGCCTATCAGCAGCCTCTTTGCTGGTGAGCTAGCACTGTTCAGTGATTCTGTGCCCCTTGGTCTACTAAACAAGGGAGAAGATCTAGACCAGTGTTTCTCAACCTTGGCAACTTGAAGATGTCCGGACTTCAACTCCCAGAATTCCCCAGCCAGCGAATGCTGGCTGGGGAATTCTGGGAGTTGAAGTCCAGACATCTTCAAGTTGCCAAGGTTGAGAAACACTGATCTAGACCCTTAGGGAAAACATTTGTGGATTCGGGGATTTAGAGCAAAGATGTTGCTGTCCTTCCAAAGGAAACCAATTAAATGCCTACTTTATTGCATGAAGCTAATCACCTTATCAGTTCACCTTATTTCAAGATCCTGGTTCTTATGGCCACAACTGTACACATGAATGTGGTCTGCGTCCCCCCTCCTCCATTTTTAGCCATCACAGTAGTGGTGACCTTACCGAAAGAACTGTGTTAAGTTATTTTTTCTACAGTCTATATTCCATTCAATCAAGACTTCATTTGCCAAATCCTTGTTCTTTGAGACAGCGAAAGTAAAAGGAGGTAAGTATATAGCTCGTCTTTATTGACTTGTGTCAGATTAATTACAACGGCAATATTTTTGTTCTTTCTGCATGCCACAAACCGCCTTTCAATTAAACCAACAGAAAAATCCTTGAAGCGTTGTATAAAAGAAAATAACTACGCAGGTTATCCACCTGTCCTTTCACAAAAAATGTGGTGGATCACAGCAGGCATTTCTCCCCGCTTCCGTAATTCCAAAGACCAGCTAGCATGAAGTAAACCAGAATGTAGAGGTGTATGAAGATGATGAAGATATGCAGGAGCAATTAAGAGAAGCTAAAAGACAATTTAGTCTTGGAGTAGTGGACAACACGAGAAAGAAACTTAGAACAACCCTGCCTTGATTCTGCTTGGTATAAGAGGAGACAGAAGGTAAACTTTGGCTTTCAAGAATCTGTTCTCATATCCTTTAACAATGCGGTACCATTTCTGTGCCTGTTTCTGACCTAACCAACCGGTACATCTAGCATAGTTTATGGACTATGGACTCCACTTGTTGGGTACATGCTATTTACTACTTCATAAACTCTGGTATAAACATTGAAGGCTTGGCCTTACACAAAACACTAAGCCAAAATCAAACCAGTTGTACGGCTTGATTTAACACTGTGAATTCAGCCCCTGATTCAATGCCTTATATAAGGTCGCCAGCAGGCTTATCTGTAGCCCAGCAATGTTGACATCTCCACTCACGAAGCGAAGGGAGTCCTCTACAATGCTGCAGCGAAGCAAGCTGAGCCACATCTGGAGGTGGTCTAAGGTAGCCGAAGCATCTTAGATAATCCCGTGACCCGTCAAAACTGCGGAGGACAAAATCGCGCTCGACGAAAGCGCGCATGTGACGTCATCACAGCGCGCCGAAAAAAATTAAAATTTGAAATAAAATTAAAACTAAAGCAAGCCGATTCACATAAAGGTAAGGGTTAGGTTTAGGGTTAGGTGAAGGGTTAGGGTTAGGTTTAGAGCGTTAGGGTTACATTTAGCGTTAGGTTAAGGGTTAGCGTTAGGTTTAGCGGTACGTTAACGGTTAGGTTTAGGGTTAGATTTAGGGTTAGGTTAAGGATTAGGTTTAGGTTTGGGGGGGTTAGGGTAAGGTTTTCGCTTTATTTTTACATTTTTCGATCACAGCGCGATGTTTTCGTCGCGCTGTGATGACGTCAAATGCGCGCTTTCGTCGAGCGCGATTTTGTCCTCCGCGGTTTTGTGGTGGAACTGATAATCCAACTCAAGCTAACATTGACCAAGGTCAAGCCATTCCCAATCCAGCAAATCTCCCTTACTGAATAGGAAAAGGAGACAGAATTAAGTTGCCAGAATATGTTGCACTGCTATGAGGAGTCATCAGAGAAAGACGTTTTCAACCAAACAGATTCCAGTTCCATCAAGGCCATCTCTCTCTCTCTCTCCTACCTAGAGCCCCCCCCCCGCACCCCCAGCCCCGCAAGTATTCCCCAGCAGCGAGGAGGAAGTTCCTTACCTGGCCTTTGACAAGGCTAGCGGCAAACTGGCGCATGACAGCCTCAACGGTGTAGGCGCTCGACCATCCTCGGGGAGTGAGCAGCTCCATGCAGATGGCTCCGCCGTCGAGGACGTAACCGTTCTCCAAGCGCGGGCTGAGCACCCGCATGAAGGGCGGCGCGAAGGGGAAGTTGTCTGGGAAGGTGAGGTTGAGGAGGATGTACTCAGTGTTGGTCTCTTTCATGTCCTGCCACAGCACCGAGTCCTTGTCCACCTGGAGCAGCTTCACGTTCCAGTCGAAGAGGCTCTCGTCCACCAGCTCCACCGAGATGAAGCGGTCGCTCAGGCGGGCGATGTCCTGCAGCTCTTTCATTAGCCGTCGGGTGCGCACTTGTGTGCAGTGCGCCTGCCGACTAGCCGGCACCAAAGCCGTGGAAACCAAGGCCGAGCCGGAGCGGGTAACGCCGCTGCCTCCTCCTAAAGGTTGCTCCTTCCCGGAGCCCGCCTCCTGGCCGCCTCCGGGTTGCTGCGCTTTTTCTTTCCCGGCGTCGTGGGCCGACGGCGGCGGCTGTTGTTGCTGCTGCTTCGCGAGCTCCAAGACCTTCTTGGGCTTGTTGCGAGCGGGGCTCCCGCCGCGGCTGCTGCAGCTCTCCCTACTGGGGCTGCCGCAACCGCTCGCCGGCGTGGCTTGCAGCTGCGGCTTATTCTTATGGTTGCTTTTGCCTCGCAATGAGGAGCCCTGCTGGAGGCTGCCGCGCCGGTGGTGGTGGTGGTGCTTGGGGTCCTCGGTGTCCCTGTTGTGAAGGCGGATCAGCCCGATTTTCCGGAGTAGGGTAGCCATTCTCCAACGGCCTGGTTGGGGGGTCGTCGAAGCGGCAGGGCGAAACGCGGCTAGGCAAAAAAACAAAACAGCCGGGGGGAGACGACGGACCTCAGATCGGCCACCTGCCCGAGGCTAATTGAACCGGCGACCCCGAATCCCCCCGGAGTCCCAGAAACAGAGGAAGCTGAAAGGACGGAGAAAAGGGAGGAGAGATGCGGTCTGGACGGTACTTCTAGCCGGGTGGCTCCTCCAGCCTCTTTCCCCCCGCGGCTCAGATCCCTCCTTTCAGCAGCGCCGTTGGCAGCAGCATTGCAGCATTCGAAGCGCCGTTTGGCCGGAATCACCGAAGCTCCGCGGCCGTGGCCATTGAATCCCCCCCCGTGGAAAAGGAGGGGAAGGCGGCACCACCACCACCACCCCCCTCGTCCGCACCAGCAGCCCCTTTACCTCCGCCCACTCGCGCAGGCACGCTGCTGGTTCCGCAGGAGGCCCCCTCGGCTTCCACAATAACCTTCAGGTCTTATTGACCGAAAATAAAAAACCGGGATCCTATCTAAGAATCATCCACACGCACGCACCCTCCCTTTCCTTTTTGCGCGAATCAAAAATCACCCACCCACCGGCGCGGAGAGCCCAGCGAAGGGAGAGGAGGGATCCCAAGGCAGTTTTCTTTCCCTCCCGCTCCGCCGGTCCCACAATGTCGGTCCGCTGGAGGGAAAAAAAAATGTCCTCGCTAAGCTAAGCAAGCGGCGGCTCCTTCTTCAACCGCGCTTGGGGCGAGCGGCACCGGTTGCCTTCCTCTCTCTCCTTTGTTCCTCCTCCCCGGGCTTCTCCCGCTTGGGAAGCCGGCAACCGCGGGACTGGACTGAAAGGCGTTGACGCTCGGGATTGCAAACAAGAAGACGAAAGCAAGCGAGCGGTGGGAAGGGTTGGAGAGCTGCCTTGAATCTCCTCGGAGCCAAAGAGGGGCGAGCTTCTTTCCCGAGCCTGGCTTCGGGCTGCCCTTTAGCTCACCTCTTCGACCGGAGCGGGGGGAAGCCGAGTCAGCCGCGCGGCGGGGACCCCTCCTCCTCCTCCTCCGTTGCAGAGCCTGCCGCGCTTCTGCAGCGGATCTGACATTACTGGCGTCGGGGAGGAGAAAAAGCGGCCCTAAACTCCACCCCGCTACTCTGTATGCTCCCGAAGAGGATGTCCTAGGCAAAGGCTCACGTGGTGGCCGGCCGGGCTCTCCCTGGCTGGAGTGAAGGGGGAGCGAGTGGGGATTATGATGCGAGCGACGGATGCGTGATTCTTTCATCTTAGCCTCCAAAGCGTCGATTCCCATCCCCTCCCTCGCTTTCTTCACCCCCTTTCCGCAATCACCGGTGCCAGGCAAGGCGGCAGGCGACCTGCCTTTTGGGCCTTCTAAAATGACACTAACTGAACGACTGCAGTCATGCGAGGATTGATTATATTTATTGGTAAACAAAAAGGGAGCCTTTTCAAGCAGGAAATAGAAATTACAAAACTACAGTTGTCTCATCCCATTTTTTTTTCATATTGTCATTCACTTGTTAAGCAAGTTTTCCAAATAAACAATTAAAAACACACTGGTTTCTAATGAGATATTTTCTAATCCACCGGTTGCGTATTGCCAAATTTGGATCTAATTAAAAATCAAACTTTATTTATTTGTATTTGTATTTGTATTTAAGTTTATTTATATGCCGCCCTTTTCCCTGGGGGGACTCAGGGCGGCTTACAACTTAAAAAAAAAGGGGGGGGGAAACAAACTTTTAACATATAAAAACAATACATCATTAAAACACAACATTCATACCATTCGGGCGGGTTGCAATCTTTAGTCCCAGGCCTGACGGGATAGCCAGTTTTTAAGGGCTGTGCGGAAGGTCTGGAGGGTGGTGAGGGTACGAATCTCCACGGGGAGATCGTTCCATAGGGTCAGAGCTGCCACCGAGAAGGCTCTCCTCTGCGTGGTTGCCAGTCGACACTGACCGGTGGATGGAACTCGGAGGAGGCCTAATCGGTGAGATCTAATTGGTCGAATGGAGGTGATTGGCAGTAGGCGGTCTCTCAAGTAGCGGACTCTTAGTCTTCTCTCTTTATATCGAAACAGTACTAATCAAGAACCCTTCAAAGTTTTGCATTCAGCTGAAGGCTAGATGGACCCACTATTCCATTTTCTGGGGCCAAGGGGAAAAACTGTCTATTGACCCTTTCTCCGGCATGCCAAAGCAAGACCCCAATAGCTTTCTGTTGTGGCCCAGCGGGAGCCGTTGGAGCTACCACCAGACTCCAACAGTGAGGGGCCCTATGAGTTGGCTCTGGAGGATGTGGAGGACCCTGGACAGGGTTCTGACTCCGAGCAGGGTGCAGAGAGGCTGGTTGGCTACCAGGAGGCACCTGAGTCTTGGATCAGTGGGGAGGAGACAATGGAGAGTGATCCGGACACCAGCAGTGAGTTGTTCCTGGATACCCGGCACCAACGAGCTAATAGGTGTCAGGAACAGTTGCGCAAGTACGGGAGGTAATTGCACTCAGCTGGTGGTCATTAGGCTCCTCTCCAGACTATAAAAAGACTGCTTGTGCACATGCCCCTCTTGCAGAAGTCAACGCAGGAACTAATGTTGGAGAACATTATTGTGAGCTTGGCAGGCTGGATTGCTGCCACGGTTTATCTGTGCTGGATTGCTGCCCCGGATTATCTGTGCCGGTTTGCTGCCAAGGACCTGTCTGTCTGTTAATTAAATGCCGTAACTTATCTTTGGCTTGGAGTGTGTTGGTGTGGGACGAGGGGGGTTCAGAACAGCTTTCCAACTGGGTTTCAAGAATCATTTACTTGCCTGAAAAATTAAGCTTGTTTTTCTTTTCGTGTGGGTGAATTTCAGTTAGTGCTAGTCAGGGATGAAGATAATGCTAGTGCAAGAGGTTTTAATTTTCTCCTGCTTTTGTAAACTACAGGCAGTGGAGGTTTTATTTTCCGTGACCCGTCAAAACCGCGTTCCACAAAAGCGCGGTCGACGAAATCGCGTATGTGACGTCATCACAACGCGACAAAAAAGATCGAAAAATTGAAATAAAAATTAAATTACAGCAAGCCAATTCACATAAAGGTAAGTGTTAGGTTAAGGGTTAGGGTTAGGGTTAGAGCGTTAGCGTTACGTTTAGCATTAGGTTAAGGGTTAGCATTAGGTTTTTCGTTACGTTAAGGGTTAGGTTTAGGGTTAGATTTAGGGTTAGGTTAAGGGTTAGGTTTAGGGTTAGGTTAAGGCAGTGTTTTTCAACCTTGGCAACTTGAAGATGTCTGGACTTCAACTCCCAGAATTCCCCAGCCAGCGAATGCTGGCTGGGGAATTCTGGGAGTTGAAGTCCAGACATCTTCAAGTTGCCAAGGTTGAAAAACACTGGGTTAAGGGTTAGGTTTAGGGTTAGGTTAAGGGTTAGGTTTAGGGTTAGGTTTAGGGTTAGGTTTGCGGGGGCTAGGGTAAGGTTTTCGCTTTATTTTTACATTTTTCAATCTTTTTCGTCGCGCTGTGATGACGTCACATACGCGCTTTTGTCGACCGCGATTTTGTCGTCCGCGGTTTTGTGGTACAACCTTATTTTCCCTCTGCTAGGAAAGTCCAGGGCTGATAGATACCTTTTGCCATCCTTCTTTGGAATGATAAATATTCAGTTGCAAATTCTGCCTGAGTTTTCTTATATTACATTACATTACATTACATTTTCAATAACAATGTATTAATGTAAGTTATAGAGAATGGAATGGAATAGAATAGAGTACAGCACTGGAGTGTAATCGAATTATATAATGTAATCTGGTTTCCGCATGTCATAATCGCATGTTATATGAAATAATTTTGTCTTAATAGTCCCTGATTTACTTAAACTCCATATAATATGTAATGTGATGTTTCATTTGCAGTGTTTTCTTCTGAAGTCAATGTTTTCCCCTTTTTTTATATTGCAAAATAATTTTAACTAAATACTTCACTTTTGTAAATAATATTTTTTAATTTTTTTTTCATTCTGCTATTTGAGATAAGCTATGTCTTCTAATACTTTCCTGTCACTTCAGCTTAACTTGAGTCACTTCAAAGTTATTACAATCCAGGAATCAGATCTCCTAATGCAGAAAAAGTCAGAAGTAAGGACATCACAACAATTTCAAGGGAAGATTGCCGGTATGGTCTCTGATGATCATTGTCTTTATTTATAAAAGGAACTAGTCATTCAGTCAAATATATAGAATAACAGTAGAACAGAGTTGGAAGGGGAAGTCTTCTAGTCTTCAGTGGCATTAGGGATTCGAACTGCTGAATTGCTGACCTGATTGACAAGCTCAGCGTCTTAGCCACTGAGCCACCGTGTCCCTCAGCTAACATACCCTCATCCAATTTTCCCCACAGCAACAACCCTGTGAGGTGGATTGAGCTGAAAGAGAGTGATTGGTCCAAGGATACTTAGTTCACTTTCATAGGTAAGTGTTGTGGCCCAGCAGGAGCTGTTGGAGCTGCCACCAGACTCCAATAGCCAGGGGCCCTATGAGTCGGCTCTGGAGGATGTGGAGGACCCTGGACAGGGTTCTGACTCCGAACAGGGAGCAGAGAGGCTGGTTGGCCACCAGGAGGCACTTGAGCCTTGGACCAGTGGGGAAGAGACAAGGGAGCGTGAGCCGGACGCTAGTAGTGAGTTGTTTCTGGATGCACGGCACCGAAGAGCTAATAGGCGTCAGGAACAGTTGCGCAGTTACAGGAGGTAATTGCACTCAGCTGGTGATCATTAGGCTCCTCTCCAGACTATAAAAAGACTACTTGTGCACACTCCCCTCTTGTAGAAGTCAACACAGGACCGAATGTCGGAGAACATTGTTAGGAGCTTGGCATGCTGGATTGCTGCCTAGCCTTATCTGTGTTTATTGCTGCCCAAGCTTGTCTGTGCCGGTTTGCTGCCAAGGACCTGTCTGTCTGTTAATTAAATGCCGTAACTTATCTTTGGCTCGGAGTGTGCTTTGATGTGGAACAAGGAGGGTCAGAACAGGTAAGGTAGGACTAGAACTTTTGGTTTTCTGCTTTCTAGCCTAGTACCTTGAGTATTAAACTATCTGTACCAGACTGGCTCATACACATGTACTATCACATCATCTTGAATGCTGCTAAGAAGATCCTTCCTTGACAGTCTTCTAGCTTCCTATATGTGGCATCATTCTGTCCACCTCTGAATTTTCTGTAGTTCAGATTTCTCCTTGCTTTTTTCCTGACCATTTCATTTAACAATTCCTGGCTGGAAATAATGGCTACAACTGGAAAGGACCAAGTTTGAATGAC
This sequence comes from Thamnophis sirtalis, assembly GCF_051295495.1. NCBI lineage: Eukaryota > Metazoa > Chordata > Lepidosauria > Squamata > Natricidae > Thamnophis > Thamnophis sirtalis. Next base: position 74,084,188 of record NW_028261388.1, read on the forward strand.
TGCAATTGACTTTCATCCTTTTTTCGACTCTCCCATCCTATTTTACCCCCTTCTTACATCTTGAGCACATCTTCCCCAGAGATGACTTTTGCTTCTACTGTCCTCTCAAGGCAGTGGTGGGTTTCAAAAATTGTTCGAACCTACTCTGTGGGCGTGGTCTCCTTTGTGGGAGTGGCTTGCAGCCCATGTGACCAGATGGGAGTGGCTTGCCGCCCATGTGACTGGATATGAAGATGCCGACGACACTTGTCAGAACCACCTTAAATTACCTCACACACAGCACTGGCATGCATAAGAATATGATGTAAACTTGTTTTTTCAAAGGCATCTTTGGTTTGCGTTAAAACAACTTCAACACACACAATGTTCTGATTGCACCACAAACGCAGTAGTCATCCTTACCTTTCACAGAGGCACTGAGTTTTATAAATATGAGCATGATAGTGTAGGATAATCATATCCAAGGACCAGTGGTGGGTTTCAAAAAAAAGTTTGGAACCTCTTCTGTAGGTGTGGCCTGCTTTCCGGGTCCACTGGTAGAACCTCTTCTAACCGGTTCGGTAGATTTGACGAACCGGTTCTACCGAATAGGTGCGAACTAGTAGGAATCCACCTCTGTCTCAAAGTCATATATGCATTGGTAGTATATTTATAAAAAGGATTATATGACTATGCTAAGGCAATTGGAACCACGTTTAAACTAGCGAAGCTACAGAGGTCTAGAGCAATGACCAAAACCACTCACTCGTATCAATCAAAAGGCAGCAGAAATCAAATAGCTTCCATGAGGCATGGGAGAAATACTTTCTGAGCGTATTCTTCTCCAGGATATCCAGATGAAAGGAGAAGTAAGCCACAGTGCAGGAAAATGGGGTCAGTGCCTTCTACAATTTAGGTTCAGAAAAGAACAATCAGCGCTTGATGCCATTTAGTCAAAGCTGCTGCTACATACTTTTCATTTCTCATTCCTTGTTATAGAGCCTACCAGTTCATTTTTGCCTACAGTCTTTTCCCTCTTGGAACGCATCCTTTCTAGTTCCCATGGCAACGTCCATCTTTCTCTATTTTTTCCCCAAGGACTCTTCCTTGAGGTTGTTGCATCTTCTTTCTTTTTGCTGAAGCTATTTCTGGGATTCTTCTGGTATCATCCATTGCCCATTGTACTTGTATCCCCTTCAGAGGTGGGTTCCTACCGGTTCGCACCTATTCGGTAGAACCGGTTCGTCAAATCTACCGAACCGGTTAGAAGAGGTTCCACCAGTGGACCCGGAAAGCAGGCCACACCTACAGAAGAGGTTCCAAAAAATGTTGAAACCCACCACTGCCACACACACACACACACACAGAGAGAGAGAGAGAGAGAGAGAGAGAGAGAGAGAGAGAGAGAGAGACAGACAGACAGATAGACAGACAGACAGACTGACACAGAGAGAGAGAGAAAGAGAAAGAAAGGAAGAAATAAAGAAAGAAAGAAAAAAGAAAGAAAAAGAAAGAGAGATGAAAGAAAAAAAGAAAAAAGGGACAGAGAGACAAAAGGAAGGAAAGAGAGAGAGAGAGAGAGAGAGAGAGAGAGAGAAAGAAAACACATGGCCAGTAAGCCACTCCCACAAAGGAGGCCAAACCCACAGAGTAGGTTCCAAAATTTTTTGAAACCCACCACTGCCAGAGAGAGAGAGAGAGAGAGAGAGAGAGAGAGAGATAGACAGACAGACAGACAGACAGACTGACTAACTGACTGACTGACTGACTGACACAGAGAGAGAGAGAAAGAGAAAGAAAGGAAGAAATAAATAAATAAAGAAGAAAGAAAGAAAAAGAGAGATGAAAGAAAAAAAGAAAAAAGGGACAGAGAGACAAAAAGAAGGAAAGAGAGAGAGAGAGAGAGAGAGAGAGAGAGAGAGAGAGAGAGAGAGAGAAAACACATGGCCGGCAAGCCACTCCCACCAGGTCACAGGGCCGGCAAGCCACTCCCACAAAGGAGGCCACACCCACAGAGTAGGTTCCAATTTTTTTTGAAACCCACCACTGATCCCCTTGGTTCAACTGAACATATATTACATTAAATGCCTAGTCCCAAACTTCATCTTTGTTTCCGGTTATCCCAATAGTAGTTTTCAATAGTGGGCTGGTTGGTTGGCAAATTGGATGACACTAGCTATCAGTCATGGTACATGAAGATATATTACCCACTTCATCCCCCATAAGTCTTCATAATTTTGTACACAAACATACATGCATGCATGCATGCATGCATACATACATTTGGAGCTTTGTAACTTAGGAAGAGGGAAGCAGTGGCTCAATGGCTAAGACGCTGAGCTTGTCGATAAGAAAGGTCGGCAGTTCGGTGGTTCGAATCCCTAGCGCCGTGTAACAGAGTGAGCTCCCGTTACTTGTCCCAGCTTCCGCCAACTTAGCAGTTTGAAAGCATGTAAAAATGCAAGTAGAAAAATAGGAACCACCTTTGGTGGGAAGGTAACAGCGTTCCATGCTCCTTCAGTGTTTAGTCATGCCGACCACATAACCACAGAGACATCTTCAGACAATTTTTGCTCTTCGGCTTTGAAACAGAGATGAGCACCACCCCCTAGAGTCGTGAATGACTAGCACATATATGCGAGGGGAACTTTTACCTTTACCTTTACCTAACTTAGGAAGAGATGGACTCATGGACTGGTCTTATGTGTCTGGGAATGTAAGATTATGCATGATGTGGAATAAATGGACAGGAAGATGTCATTTTTCCCCTCTTCGTAGCAGAATTTGAAATTATGCAATGAAGAAAGGGCTAATACAACAGGAGAAAGTTTTCATACACATTAATTATGCCATAAGATGAAATGATAGCTGCTGGATTTGATTATTTTAAAGGATGAATAAACAACTGTAGAGATAGCCATTTGGCCCAGGGGGGTTCCCCGACAAATGCGCGCTCGACAAAAGCACGCCCGACGAAACCACGGCGACAAAACCGTGAGTTCTAAATCGCGCCGACGAATGAGCGCAGAAGCGCGCCGACAACAGCACGCTGACAGAAGCGCACTCTAAACCTAACCCTAACCCTAAACCTAACCCTAAACCTAACCCTAACCCTAAACCTAACCCTAAACCTAACCCTAAACCTAACCCTAAACCTAACCCTAAACCTAACCCTAAACCTAACCCTAAACCTAACCCTAAACCTAACCCTAAAACTAACCCTAAAACTAACCCTGAACCTAACCCTAACCCGGTGCGCTGTTGTGGGCGCGTTGATGACGTCACGGTTTTCGCGACGCGGTTTCGTCAGCGCGCTTTTGTCGAGTGAGCATTTGTCAGGTCACGGGCCCAGGGGTTAAGGGTATGAAGATGTAAATCAAGAGATACTGGGTTTTAGTTCCATTTTAGGCACAAAGTCACTTTCTTTCAACCCTAGGAGGCAATGGCAAACCACTCCCCAAAAAAACCTTGCCAAGAAAACTGCAAGGATTAGTCCAGGCAGTTTCCAGGAGTCAAGACTGACTTGAAGGCACAAAAAACAAACAAGCAAAACCCCATCAACTCTGTGGATGGTAAGGATTTCAGTCTCACGATGACTCTATGCTACCCTCAACATCAGAAATATATGGGTAGTTCTTGATTCACAACCATTTGTTTATTGACTCTTTGAATATACAACGGCACTAAAAAAAATTGACTTCACAGTTGGTGTCCACTCTTGTAACAATTGCAGCATTCTACAGTCGCATGATCAAGATTTGGGTACTTGGCAACTGGCTTGTATTTACATTTTGTATTTGTATGTATTAGTTTGTCAAACGTGTACAAGATAGCGGTTCCACCACAAAACCGCGAAGGACAAAATCGCGCTCGACGAAAGCGCGCATTTGACGTCATCACAGCGCGACGAAAACATCGCGCTGTGATCGAAAAATGTAAAAATAAAGCGAAAACCTTACCCTAACCCCCCCAAACCTAACCCTAAACCTAACCCTAAACCTAACCCTTAACCTAACCCTAAATCTAACCCTAAACGTAACCCTTAACCTAACGCTAAACCTAACGCTAACCCTTAACCTAACGCTAAACGTAACCCTAATGCTCTAAACCTAACCCTAACCCTTAACCTAACCCTAACCCTAACCCTAAACCTAACCCTTACCTTTATGTGAATCGGCTTGCTTTAATTTTAATTTTATTTCAATTTTTAATTTTTTTCATCGCGCTGTGATGACGTCAAATGCGCGCTTTCGTCGAGCGCGATTTTGTCCTACGCGGTTTTGATGGGTCACGCAAGATAGCAGGTATAAATATAAACATGGATATAAATGAAAGAAATGAATACAAATAAATGGGGACAGTAGGACAGGGGCGTTAGGCATGCTGGTGCGCTTATGCACGCCCCCTTTACGGACTTCTTAGAAATGAGGGAAGGTCCGTGGTAGACAGTTTAAGGTTGATAAGGCTATGAGGGTTAGAGGATGTAACAACAGAGTTGGGGACAGCATTCCAGGCATTGACCACTCTTGCTGAAGTCATATTTTCTGCCATCGAGTTTGGAGCGGTTTACCTTGAGTTAGTATCTATTGTTTGGCCGTGAATTATTGAGGTTGAAGCTGAAGAAGTCTTCGACAGGTAAGACGTTGTAGCAGCATTCTGAAGTCACATGATTGCCATTTATAACCTTCCAGCTGTCTTCTTGGGAGCCGAGGTGGCGCAGTGGTTAAATGCAGCACTGCAGGCTACTTCAGCTAACTGCAGTTCTGCAGTTCGGCTGTTCAAATCTCACCGGCTCAAGGTTGACTCAGCCTTCCATCCTTCCGAGGTGGGTAAAATGAGGACCCGGATTGTTGGGGGCAATATGCTGACTCTGTAAACCGCTTAGAGAGGGCTGAAAGCCCTATGAAGCAGTATATAAGTCTAAATGCTATTGCTATTGCTATTCTGGGCAAGCAAATTTAATAAGAGAAAGCCAGATTCATTTAGCAACTGCCTGATTCACTCAACAACAGAAGTTATTTGGTCAACAACTGTTAAATAGACTGTTAACCAAAATAAATCATAATATACAACTTATTTAAAACAACCACTTTGCTTAGCAATGGAAACTCTGGTCTCCACTGTCGTAAATTGAGGACTGTCTCTAATGTCTTTCAGTTCTAATAATTGGAAAATGAATGTGTTCATGTCTTGCTTCTAAGTTTCTATTTTTCTTCTCTTGAAACAGAATATTGGATTGTTTCTGTTCTTCTAGGGCTGTTTTTAGGTTCAAATCTTCCTAATCATTTTCGCTACTACCAGGCACAGTCATCATCACACCTAACATTTGAAACACTTTCATTGAGTCTTTGAGTGCTTAATAACACATTATCTCTGTAATACATCTCTGAACAGTAGATGGGTATTTATCACCAAATTGCAGGTGGAGAATTAGAGACTGCGTGATGCCGCATTGTCTTCGTAGCAGAAGCAAAATGGGAATCTTGTATGTCTGAGTTTATAGCTCTTAATATTACACATCATTCTAATTTGGTGGGTTCCCCCTCTTTCTTACTCATTATCAGATCCGTTTTTTTAATAATACCTCATTTCATTTATGAAGACTAATAGAACCAACACAACTTTCTCTCTCTCTTTTTAACCTTGTGTATTAAAAGCATAAATGTCAGAGGAAAAAAAATGTTGTAGCCTAGCCTTCCTGATCTGCAAATGGTATGGTTATATGCTCTAATTTTTGACCAATCAGGACACTTCTTTATGAAAGTATAGGAGACCTTCTGTATACCCCACATATGGGTTTTTATGCCATGTCAGCAACTTCTGGATGCTGTTGTCTTGGCAACAGCAGATGCTGGGCCAAGGTTCAGACTGCAGTTCCTCACACCGAATGGTTCTGGCTTTTTGAAATTATTTTCAGGTATCTGCAATGTTTTCTGGATCCACATTTTAATGTATGTTTCCTATGTAGTAATAGTGAGAAATATTTTATCGTCGGATTGTTTGTTCTAAAATTCAAACACAGAATTTAACCAAGGTTTACACAAAAGTTATGCGCAGGAATAAGAGTCTATGTATGTAGCAATACTTCTTTTCCTTTACGAAATTATAAGAATCGGAGAAATATAATATTGGTCAATACCCTAAAAATAAAAGGTAAATGATAGATTTAGAACTGACAAAAATTATTTATAAAGTGTGTACTTGGATTTTGCTGCCATAAGAAGAAACAACTGATTGAAATTGATTACATACATTCCTGGATGTTAAGGCTTTCGGTGTTTATCAGATTACATAAAAGTTTCATATTTAGATGCAATTGAGCAACAATTCCTTAATATTTTGAAAGAGAAAGTGATAGAGGAATGTTGGAATTCAGGTTTATATCTCCACTTTTTACAATGAAATTCTCAGAGTGGGTCGAAATACAGTTACAATGCTTAAACACTTAAGGAGAATAGAAACATAGAGTTAGTTATTATTTTTAAAGTCCTAAAATGTTATACCCAGGGAAGCGGAAAGATCAACTACTTCTGCAAAATTCCCACCACATACCACATATCAAAGATCAATTCGGAAGGCCCTCTGGCTACCTTCTGGAGTGGGCCTTGTTTGCCTATAGCAAGGTGACCAAACATCCCACTTTTGGCGGGACAGTCCCAATTTTTAACAATTTGTCCTGCGTCCCGCGGTGTTTTTAAAAAGTCCCGATTTTTTGAAAGAATGCACGACAGGCTAGGGAACGGCGGGAGAACGGGAAGGGAATATACAGTTTTCGGCGGCCATGTGGCTATTTCACCAGGATATTACAATACTATTTTTGCGTTCTATGAAAAATTTGTTGCTCCATATAGACCAAATTTTTAATCAAGAACCCCCCCCCCCACCCGGGTCAATGGTGTCCTACTTTACCAATGTTAAAATCTGGTCACCTTAGCCTATGGGGAACAATGTATGGACAACCATCCACACTGACTTCACGTGCTTTTAAAAGACACTTCTTTCCAATGATTCATAAAGTTTAATTGCTAATCAACTTTTATAAACCTTCTTGCCAAAATTATTTCTTAAATTCTATTTTATTACAATATTTTACAGTTTTTACATAATTTGTTAGATTTTGATATTTTGTTTACAATCCAGGTATTACCATAAATGATGAATGATCTAAAAATATCCAAATAAACATCTGTGTTTTTCCTGAAAATAAGACTGGGTCTTATTTTATTTTTGGGCCCCAAAATGAGCACCATGGCTTATTTGGGGGTGGTGGGTCTTATTTTTTTCCCCATGGACGGGAGGCCCACTTCTGCTTGATCGTGGCGGAGGCATGAATCCATGTGGCATGCTAGCAGAGGTGGGTTCCTACCAGTTTGCACCTATTCGGTAGAACCGGTTCGTCAAATCTACCGAACCGGTTAGAAGAGGTTCCACCAGTGGGCCCGGAAAGCAGGCCACACCTACAGAAGAGGTTCCAAAATTTTTTGAAACCCACCACTGGTCCTTGGATATGATTATTCTACACTATCATGCTCATATTTATAAAACTCAGTGCCTCTGTGAAAGGTAAGGACGACGACTGCGCTTGTGGTGCAATCAGAACATTGCGTGTGTTGAAGTTGTTTTAACGCAAACCAAAGATGCCTTTAAAAAAACACGTTTACATCATATTCTTATGCATGCCAGTGCTATGTGTGAGGTAATTTAAGGTGGTTCTGACAAGTGTCGTCGGCATCTTCATATCCGGTCACATGGGCGGCAAGCCACTCCCATCCGGTCACATGGGCAGCAAGCCACTCCCACAAAGGAGGCCACACCCACAGAGTAGGTTCGAACAATTTTTGAAACCAACCACTGCATGCTAGTGCCGCCACAGTAAGGGTGGAGCTGCCCCTCGTGCATTGGCTTACCTCAGGGTCCCCGCAGGCAAGTCCCCCATATCTGACACCTGTCTTGCCTCTCAGCAGCTTCGGCAGCTCCATCCAGCAGGACCCCATGTGGCCACCGGCTCACTTCTTCTGCTTACTTGGGGCCACAATGGAGCAGGAGGCTGAGCAACGCACCGGTGCCACAAACACAAGGCGAGATGGGGGGGTGTGGAGCTCTCCCACTTGCCTCCCACTGGCTTATCTCAGGGCCCCTGCAGCTGTGCCATCCACGCTCTGACACCTGTCTTGCCTCGTGGCCATGACACCACCACACCTCTCGGCCTCCTGCTCCATTGCGGCTGCAAGTAAGCAAAAGTGGTTCAGTGACCATGTGGGCTCCTGCTGCCGCCACGAGGCAGGTGTTAGGACATGGGTGGCTTAGCTGTGGGGGCCCTGAGGTAAGCTGGTGCAGGGCACATAGGGCAACTCCACTCCATCTGCCTTACCTCATGGCCATGACACCGTGAGCAATAAGATGTAATGGGCAGGCAGGCGGCTGTGCAGGCTCTTAAATAGGGCTTATTTTTGGGGGGGTAGATCTTAGGCACACGAAAAACATTCTAGGTCTTATTTTTTGGATAGGTCTTGTATTTGAGAGACCGCCTGCTGCCAATTACCTCCCAAAGACCTGTCAGATCACACAGGGTCGGCCTCCTCCGGGTTTCGTCCACCAGCCAATGCCACCTGGCTACTACCCGGGGGAGGGCCTTCTCTGTAGCAGCTCTGGCCCTTTGGAATGAACTCCCCGCGGAGATCCGGACCCTCACCTCTCTCCAGGCCTTCCGGAAAGCCGTCAAAACCTGGCTGTGCTGGCAGGCCTGGGGTTGATGAGTTCCCCTCCCCTCTCGACTGGTATGGCTGTGTGATTTTCGTGTATTTTAATTATGTGTATTGTTGTTTATGTTCCCTTTCCCCTTTGAGTTGTTCGCCGCCCTGAGTCCCTCCTGGAGAAGGGTGGCATACAAATAAACCAAAACTGAAACTGAAACTTCTCAGGGAAACAGGGTAAATATAGCTATTGTAACATGCTGTGCAAAGCACAGTATGTAAAATATTTTTGCATCCTTTTATCTCCTTACTACCACCCCATATGTTTTGCTATCATGAAAGAATAGCTCCAACAGAACAAAGCATTAGTAATTGCCCTAAAGCAGTGTTTGGACTGTGAAAGCAGTCTGCCTTAAATCCAGCCCTTTGAATCCAATCAGATAAAAAGGAGAATTTCCTGGGGCCAAAGCAGAACTTGTCATTGTCCAATGCAACCTTCTTAAGAAGCTTTCTTTGCTTAAGAGTTTCTGTATGTTACAGGTTTTGCTTTAGATTAAATCAATAGCTGGTGATCATTTGGTACATAGTTGTTTCTTGATTTTCGATGCCATGGTCACTGAGAGATTGATTCTAATATCAGTATATTTTGTATGTGCTTTAGCTGAAATACATTCTTTTGTTGAAGTCTGTGTGGAGATTTCAGCGTAAACGATAACATTTTAATTTGCTGAAAAATTGACTGAAGAAAGCTTTACAGAGTGGGATACTGAATGAAATATAAATATACTTCTCTCTAAAAAATTACTTAGGACCTGAATTTTGAATCTTGTATAGCTGATGCCAAAATTGCTTAATCCACGTAGCAAGTTTGGTGCACAGGAACTCCAATTTTATGTTTCCTGCTTTTTGATTAACTGCAATGGAATAATATCTATAAACAATTTTTGGATTAAGTTGTGAAAGCCTTCCCTCATGATATCAACAGGCAGCGTGTTTAAGAACATCCCAAATATTTAAGGAAGAACGTTTCATATATAAAAATAGTCATGCTGAGCCATCAAACTCCAACGTGTTTGAGGAACTTTCTAATTGTTTCATAATAAGGTCAAAAGAACCCTGAGAAGTTTTTATTTTGGCGCTTTTTTCAACAGGCTCCACCAAAATAATTGCATAGGTCAAGGGATGGTATATTTTCCTGACAGACACGCCCAATGTCATGTATAGCAAACACCATACATTTGCCTATGGTTTCCTTTCTTTTGGAAAAGTTTCAGCACCCCATTTGTGCTTGTCAATCATAGAAGGACCTTGGCTGAGTAAATAGACTCTGCTGAGTCCTTAATCAGGGAAACACTTTTCAACGGCCTCTGCAAAATGTTCAGCATTTGCATACTTTACTGGAGACATATCCAGTATATGAATCCTAACTGAATACTGGAAAAACTCGTCATCCTTCTCCACAGAGTTTTTCTCAGTGGGGGGGGGGGGAACATTTCACAATAATTGCTTTTGGGTAGCACCTATGATTTTTTCCCCCATGCAGTCAATAAGGTGACTTTTTGTTGTCTGCATGCATGTTTCCCAGCTATATCTATGTTTTCCTCAGTATTGTTCCAACCTGTCTTTTTTGGACTTTCCCCTTAAGTATTGAAGTATCAGCTGATCCAGTAGAACAAAAATTCCATCAGAGTCAATCTTTAGAATTTAGCAACTCTCTAGGATGAGGTTTTTAAACCACAACCACACTAGGCTGTTACCACAAAATCAATTTTGTGTCCTTTAAATAAAATAAAACTTAACTAGTGACAGAGATAGGGGAAAAGTTAAATTTAGTTTCTAAGAATATTTAGTAAACTAAAAAGGCTTTAACAGGAAAACTGAGTGACAAATTCAGGGCTGATAATATAAAGAATTCACAATAGTCTTTTTTGAGAACCTTATTGAAATCTGCAGCAATTGCCATCTAATTGGAAACACTAGTATAAATCAGACATGTAATACAGTTTTTTTGTATGCAACCTCATTTCCTGGATTTGGTTTACTTTTCACAAAGCACAAAGGAATCCCAACCTGATGCTTTATGGAAAGAAGCATTAGTAATTTGTTCAACTATAATCATGAAACATGCATTTATGCAACTATCATTTTTTTAGATATACATATATGTACTTGAATAATAATTGCATTAGATAGATAGATACAGAATTGAAACAAGTTACAGCTAAGGTGATACACCTTTTTATTTTGCTGTATTTTTTTCACTTAAAAATCACTTCAATGTGTTTTTTCCTTTTCTTTGTTAGTTCATATATTTTTATTTTTAATGGTTTTTTTTTCTGTTTCTTTGTTATTATTTTAAAAGCAATAAAAAGTATTTTTTTTAAAAAAAGAACATATTTGCAGAAAGTTATGCCAGAAAAAAATAATGTTTTGGAAAAACAAGTCACGTTTAACCTGATCTGTTTGATATTTATCAGTTTAGCCATCATCCTTCCATCCTAAAATGTACAGAAGGCTAAAAACAGGTTTGAAATTAAAGTTAAACATGTTTGAGATGTGTTAAACTCTTTGAAGCAATCTACAACTACCGGCAAGTGACAAAAATGTGTTAGCTACATTACTTATTATAATTAAATGTAATTGTATTTCTCTTGAGAAAATCTGTTTAGGTCTAAAGTTCACACTACTCTATTAGGAGAAAGAGCATCCCAGAGGATTTCCATGCTAGCCCTATAAACACACAAAAAAAGACTGTAAGTTTACTATCTAATGTATGACTATGAAGTGAACTTTGATTCACTTCAATGTGCTTTGTGGAAGTGTTTTCCCTGGTAGATTATGCATATCACAGGCAGGATCACACTTGTTCGTTTGACTCCATGAATTCTTGGCCACAGCATGCATACTTTCAAAGTGAAATAATGTTCTTTATTATTCATAATGAAATGGCTAATAGAAATTCAGCCCATCAACATAATCGTGTTGCATAAATATATTTACCTAGAAATACATCTCATAGATTCAAATGGAATTTACTGGCGAAATCATTTCTCCAGTTCCTGAATTGCCCTTATGTTCTTAGCTTATCAAAATATATCTTTCATTTTATGAGCGAGCTGGCAGTTTAAAAATGAAATGGAATCACCGTAAGGTAAAGCTTCAGTTAGAAGTTTATAAACCAGTGTTTCTCAACCTTGGCAACTTGAAGATGTCCGGACTTCAACTCCCAGAATTCCCCAGCCAGCGAATGCTTCTGGGAGTTGAAGTCCGGACATTTTCAAGTTGCCAAGGTTGAGAAACATTGTTATAAACACTTGGAAGTTTATAAATATTTTTTTAAAATATGTTTTTCATTGCATTGTAAGCTCAGGCTGTGTGAGCTTCCATAAAAATGCTTGGAAATATTGCCTTTCAAATATTTTGGACTTGATTCCCATTATTTCTAGGCAGCATAGAAAAAAGTTTAAGATTGAGGCATCTGAAAGTCAGCACTCTGTGAGGTAAGAAAATTATTCTCTTTATTGTCTGGAGATAAATTTTCAAGTTCACATTTGGTAGGATCCAAACTCCTTTTTTAAACCAATTGATTGCCTTTTTTATTTGTGTTTAAGACAAGTTTTCAGGATAGAAAAAAACGTTCACATTTACTAAATATTTAACAAAAACTGTTGAATTACTATTTTTTTATTTCAAAGTCAAAGCTTTGAAACATTATAGCAAAACACAAAGTTTATCTTCTCATAAATCAGTGTATAGGCTCATATTCTTCCAGTGGATAATTTTTATTTTGAAGCAGTGTAAAAAAAAATGTAGTTCCCAGTTTAATTCAAAAGAAGGAAAAGCCAGGAAGCTGTTCTTTGTATTATGCAGATACATACTGTGTTTTCAATTTCAAAGCATAGTACCAAAGAAAATTTATGCAACAAATTAAGATGATCTAATTAAGCCTCGGCATAAATGAAAATTCAAGAGTTGGCCTTCTCATTACAGTATAAATGACAGATGCTTTAACTGTTCTACAGTTGGTAATGATTGGATTCCAAATTCTCTTGAATCCACAAGTAATCAAAAGCAGAAACCACAGCCAAAATGGCAAGAAGTGTGTTGTTAAATCACTCGTAATGCAGAGCATGTATAAAATGCTTTAGAATATTCAGCAGAGTTCACTGTTGTGGAGGGTTCCACCACAAAACCGCGGTAGAATAAAGCGCGCTCGACGAAAGCGCGTACGTGACGTCATCACAGCGCGACGAAAACATCGCGCTGTGAGCGGTAAATTTAAAATTAAAGCGAAAACCTTACCCTAACCCCCCCAAACCTAACCCTAAACCTAACCCTAAACCTAACCCTTAACCTAACCCTAAACCTAACCCTAAACCTAACCCTTAACCTAACGCTAAACCTAACGCTAAACCTAACGCTAACCCTTAACCTAACCCTAAACCTAACCCTAACGCTTAACGTAACCCTAAACCTAACCCTAACCCTTAACCTAACCCTAACCCTAAACCTAAACCTAACCCTTACCTTTATGTGACTCGGCTTGCTTTAATTTTATTTTAATTTTAATTTAATTTATTTTTAATTTTTTTCGTCGCGCTGTTGATGACGTCACGTACGCGCTTTAATCGGGCGCGCTTTAGTGGACTGCGGTTTTGACGGGTCACGGTTGGGGTGACTTAACAGAATTGTATTATTGTCATGTTGTAACAGGAGGCAAAGTGAATCAAGTCAGTGTTTTGTCTTAAGCAGCCCACCAAATTCATTATTAAGGTCAGGACTGATCTAAGAACTCACAGTTAAGTCTTTTAATCACTACTTTGTATTAAAATAGGTAAAGAATTACAGTTATTTCTTTGACAACACTAAAATGGCATGCACGTAAATGTGTAGGAAGTGTGTTTGGTTGTGGTAATGCACCGGGAAATATCTAGTGTGCACAATTGCTGTCATAAAAGACAAAAAGTAAAAACATTCATAACTGCATATAGATAGCCAAACTAGTTGCTAAGTGACAGACAGATCTATTTAGAATGATGCTTTCCTCATAAGCCTGCAAACTCCACTTCTCCAGCCTGGGTTCTTCCGATGTTTTAACCTATAACTGGGATGGTCTGGAGGTATTCAGATTGCGAAAGTTTGATTTATGTTTTCCTATTACAGTGGTATCTCAGAACTCATTGTTAATTGGTTCCAGGAGAGCCGGCGAGTACCAAAACAAAGAGTACCGACAATTTTTCCCATAAGGAACCATGTAGTGAGTCACAAGGCAGTTGACACCGACAAGTTCTAGCTTGTGTGCTGAGTACTAAACAAATTATGAGTATCAGGACAAACTTTTTGTGTCAAAATGCATTGAATACCAAATTTGATGAGTTTCAAAGCAGTTGAGTACTACTGTATTCACCTAAGACATTCTTAGTTGTGTTAAAATTGTAATTGTTCGATCGGGTAAAGGAGGCACAAAAGGCTTCAATAAACAACAGCTCTTTATTGCAAGTCAAGTAAACATCCAGCTGAGGAATGGTCGGACAGCATCCCCTTTTAAAGTGATCTGTCAGACCTCTTAGCCAATGAGATTCAACCTCTGTTCCCACTGGAACAGAGGACTGGAACAGAGGACCTTGGTGGAAATCTCTTGCAGTCAGCTGGGGAGGGGGATATCTAACAGTAATCTTCCAGCCAGAAGTGATACCATACTGGGAATTCAGCACTTGCAAGAGTCCAACAATTTTTCCAGTAAGTCATCCAAATGAGAAAAGCTACGTACTTACACACTATACTATTTGTATTGTATTGTATTTATTTGTCTTGTATGCCGCCCACTCCCGAAGGACTCCGGGCGGCTCACAATAGACAAGGGAAGGGGGGATAAATAGACAAAGACAACACTTTAAAAACACAATATTCACAATTTCCGTGGGGCTGGATGTTTCACAAGCCCCCCGGCCTGCTGGAGCAGCCAGGACTTGGTGGCTTTGCGGAAGGCCGGGAGGGTAGTAAGGGTCCGGATCTTCACGGGGAGGTCATTCCAGAGGGCTGGAGCTGCAACAGAGAAGGCTCTCCCCCGGGGAGTCGCCAGCCGGCATTGGCTGGCAGATGGAATCCGGAGGAGACCCAACCTGTGAGATCTAATCGGTCTCTGGGAGGTAATCGGCAGGAAGCGGTCTCTCAGGTACCCAGATCCGATGCCATGTAGGGCTTTATAGGTAACGACCAGCACCTTGAAGCGGGTCTGGAGACTAATGGGTAGCCAGTGCAGCTCACGGAGGATAGGTGTGACGTGGGTGTACCTAGGTGCACCCACAATCACTCGCGCAGCTGCATTCTGGACTAACTGAAGTCTTCGAACACTCTTTAAGGGCAGCCCCATGTAGAGCGCGTTACAGTAATTCAGTCTTGAGGTCACAAGGGCGTGAGTGACTGTCTGAAGGGCCTCCCGATCCAGGTAGGGTCGCAATTGGTGCACCAGGCGAACCTGGGCAAAGGTCCCCCTGGTCACAGCCGACAAATGGTGTTCTAAAGTCAGCTGAGGATAAGAGGATTTGCTCTTATATTAGTCGCTAAGAATCCAGGCAATATTTCTCCTGTTGTTGATAGTTTCCTCCAAAGTATTATTCAGAGCTCTGCAGTCCCTAGATGTATTAAGTATATTGCAATGATTTTGGGAGGCAGGGGGGAAAGCCACAACCAGGGGAATGATTGAGGAATTGAGGCAGTTTAACTTACAAAAGTAACGCGGGCACGGCAAACATTCCAGAAGGATCATGCCTAATTTCTTGAGCTGAAAAGACAAGAGAGTAAAGGACATACAATTGAAGAAACGCAGAAGGAATTAGAACAAACTAAACCAGGGCTGTCAAACTCGGGGCCCAAAGGTCAGATGCGTCACTGGCCACTGCCATGCCCAGTTTAGCGAAGGGGGGAAAAGTTGTGATCGTCATATGACGCCATCATGATGAGGTGAGTTTGAACTAAACTAATAACGAAACATCTTCAGTCACTTCCACAGTTGCAATATTAAAAGGGTGCTGCGTGTACTGAAGAAACATTCTTATCTGATGGAACCTTAGATTACAAAGGTGTCATAGATTTTTTAAAAAATTTTTTTTAAACACATAAACACATCAACAAAAACAAACACATGACTTAAAACAACATAGGAACAAGAAATTCCATCATATATCATACAGCAGTTCCGTATCGGTTTCTTTACAGTTAGTGTTTTCCCTTCTATACATTTCTATCTTGCATTCATGGTCTCCTTATTCGTTATCCATTTTTATGTACAATTCTATATTTATTTATACTTAGCTATTTATAACAAAATATTGTTTACCTATATTGTGCTTTATATTCTTACTGTCATTTATTCTCTTACATACAATTATAGGTTTACATTCACATAGTTATTCTTTTTCTTTGCCATTCTTATACTATTGTTATTCCATTTAAAAGGTTATAATATACAGTTTGAGTTGCTTTGTTTACCATCCCTAGCGCCTGTTGTAACACCACCTTATTTTCCCTTTCTTTTCTCCCTCTCTTCCTCCTCTACTTCCTTCCTTCCTCCTCTCCTTCCCCTTCTTTCTTCCCTTACCTCTCCCCTACCCCTACCCTCTCTCTTCCCCTTCCTGCCCTCTCTCCTTCTCTTTCTCTCCCTTCCACCCTCCTCTCCTTCTCTTTCTCTCCCTTCCACCCACCTCTCCTTACCTCTTTCTCTTACCGTCTTTCTGACACAAAGGTGTCATAGGTTTTTTGTAATATAGTTATCACATCTATTAAAAATCCTACAGTTCAAATGAGCTACATCCGTAAATATTGCTCTTGCGAGCTTTACTGCCATTTTGAAGTCTTACAGGTGCTTTGCTTCTAACCGTACATCAAATAGCAGAATTAACTAAATTTGAATAATCCTTTATAAAATAATGGAAGTGCATAAGCAAATTATTTTGCTGACTTATTGTGCATAAGATGGCTTTAGATTGGGTTATTCATTAAAATGAATTATAGCTGCTGAGGAATCAAAATCATCTGGAAATAACACATCCAGTTTGTTGACTACACATAAATTGGGAAAGACCCAGATAAAAGAGCTAGTTTGAACTGGGGAGAAAGACTTGTGCTTATTTTAATTGGTTAGTAAGAAGTGAGCAGGAGGTTGTTTCGCCTGAAGATCTGGTAAGTTGCCATCTATTAATCTAGATACGATTGTCTCAACTCTGGCAACTTTAAAAAAGAGCAGACATCAACTCCCAGAATTCTGAGTCCACACATCTTAAAGAAGATGAGAAACACTGATCTAGATAGTTCTCTTCTGCTTAATTATTTAAAAGTCCTGTTTCTCCTCAATTATCTTGTCATTCTTTCCCCTCACATAGGCTATCCAGGAAGTGTCCAGGTATGTTGCAGAACAGGTATGGGCAGAAGTGTAAACAATTGAAATGACCACAACCCCCCCCCCTTCCCCATGTTGTAAAAACAGCATTCAGTATTTATTTATTTATTTTATTTATGTTTTCCACATTTATTACTTCTACAAATAACTCAAGGCAACTAACATATCCAACACATCTCCCTCCTCCTATTTCCCCGCAACAACAACCCTGTGAGGTGGGTGGAGAGACTGACTGGCCCAAAGCTAAGGAGGACTAGAACTCACAGCCTCCCATCTGTCCTGATAATAAGGAGTAGATCTATACTGGCACTGCTTTATGACTAGCATTGCCTATCAGGATTCTACTTAGCTTTTTACCTGCTGTTGTACCTCACACTCAGGGGGGGGTGGGTTCCTGCCAGTTCTAACCTCTTCTATAGAAGAGGTTCCACACATCTACAGTGCCGTTTAGAATCGGTTCCAGCTCCCTCCCTCCGCCCGTCCGCACATCATCAAGATGAAGAGCAAGAGGAAGGATTCTGGGAGTTGAAGTCCACAAGTCTTAAAGCTGTCAAGTTTGAACACCCCTGGGTTTTTTTTTAAAGGGTTAGGGCTGGGTGGATCTTGTAACTTGACAGCTTTAAGACTTGCATGCTTCAAATGCCAGAATTTCTGAGCCAACATTTTGGTTGCTAAGCAAGAGCGTTGTTAAGTGAGTTATACCACATTTTACAAGTTGGCCATGGCCACCCAGTCACATGACTGCCAAGCCACTCCCAGTCGGTCACATGGCTGGCAAGCCACTCCCACCCAGTCACATGGCCGGCAAGCCACTCCCACCCGGTCACATGGCCGGCAAGCCACTTCCACCTGGTCACATGGCTGGCAGGCCACTCCCACAAAGCAGGCCACACCTACAGAAGAGGTTCTAAAAAATGTGAAACCCACCACTGCTCACACTTCTTTTTCCCCCCCTAAAAATAATGATAATAAGGAGAACGATAACAACAATAACAACATTAATAATAGCTAAATTAATCCACTGGTCATTATGTGAAAAATACATAAAGTTATGGGAGCACAAAGTTGAAAAAGTTACCGAAAATGAGAAGGTGAAGATCTCGTGGGACTTTCGAATACAGACAGATCATCATTTGGAACACAACACGTCAGATATCATGGTTGTAGAGGGCCAAAACATACAATTTATTGGCATCGCAGTACCAGGCAATGCCAGAATCAAAGAAAAAGAACTGGGAAAAATCATGAAATACTGCGACCTGGCCATTGAAACTATCCGATTATGGATGAAACATGTAATAGTGATACCCATTGTCATCGGGGCACTTGGTACCACATTGAAGAATTTTATAAGATACATCAACAAATTGCAGCTTCCTGCAATAACACCAGCGGAACTGCAAAAAACTGTGATACTCAGAACATCGTATATTTTAAGAAGGTATTTGGTTGATATCTAGGATGCTGGGAGCAACTTGTATCAACCATTAGCACCAGTCAATGGCATTTGTGATGCATTTTTGAATGTTCCCTTGACTGAGTTTCATGTTTAATGAATAAAGTATAATAATAACAATAATAATAATGATGATGATGATGATGATGATCCATTATTATTGTCATTGTATACACACATCCAGATCAGCATTACTGATTAATTCCTGAAGCATGCAGTGTTAAAATTATGTATTCAAGATGGTAATACCAATAGAACATGTATCTGAAAGAACCATATAAGATCCAAATTCTACTTTTATTTAAGAATGTTTTTCTTCGTTTGAAGAACATACTTCCCTTGAAAGAGAAAGCAATTGCTTTTATATCTGCAATTATATTATCCTTGTTTTCTGCCTTGCAAATATCAGTTTACGTGTTCAAAGTAACAAATTTTCCTTTCAGTTGCCATCAGAACAATCAAGTCTTGATTGGGTCAAGAACAATCTTGACCCATTTCAGATCTGAGAGCTTTTATTAGTATTTTGTTTTTGAAGTCCTTTAGTCTGTTTTGAAACTAAAACAGGTATGCACAGAAAATTCTAAATGCAAAAGTTTAATAATGAAATATATACCAGACTATTTTTTATTCAATATACACATCGGTAAGAACAGAATGCTGCAGCATTGCCTAATTGCATCTGTTTTATTGGATAAATCACGCTGTCTACCAAATTATTTCCATTAGAGTGCAGAATAGAGGAAGAAGGATCACTTGGTGTCCTGTTTTCCATTTCTGTTATGTTACTGCTATGTTCATAAAAGAGCTAAAGCTGAAATAATCAAAGGGTATTTGGATTGTCCAAGCCACAGTATTGTTTCCAATTACTCTGGAAAATTTTATCCCTTTTTATGTAGATAAGTGTTGTGGCCCAGCAGGAGCTGTTGGAGCTGCCACCAGACTCCGACAGCGAGGGGCCCTATGAGTCGGCTCTGGAGGATGTGGAGGACCCTGGACAGGGTTCCGACTCTGAGCAGGGCGCAGAGCGACTGGTTAGCCACCAGGTGGCGCCTGAGCCTTGGATCAGTGGGGAGGAGACAAGAGAGAGTGATTCAGAAACCAACAGTGAGTTGTTCCGGGATACACGCCATTGAAGGGCTACTCGACGTCAAGAACAACTACGTAATTACAGGAGGTAATTACGCTCAGCTGATGGTCATTAAGCTCCTCTCCAGACTATAAAAGAGACTGCTTGTGCCACACCCTTCTTGCAGAAGTCAATGCTTGGAGTAAAGAGAAACGAATTTGGTAGGCTGGATTGTGGCCAGAGTTTGTTTGCATTGCTGCCAAGGTTTGTCGGACTTGCTGCCAAAGTCCTTATCTATTTGTTTATTTGGCTTTCAGCCACTGAGAGTCTGGACTTGCTGTTAAAGGACATTCTCATTAAGCGTGTCTCGGCTTTTGTTACTGGACGGAGGAGAGGGGTCAGAACAGATATGGATATAGAAAATAGAAGTGTTGTTATCAAACTTTTGCCTTTTGTTCATGCTTCTCTCCCTGCTTTTTATCCTCTTTGATTAGTTAACATTTTTGATATTTGCTGATGCTTAATAAATAAATATCAGTAAATATCATGTTGTACGGAGTAGCATGTGTGACTTGGATCTTTTAGAGACTTGGGAGTGTGCTGGATGCAAACTAAACAGCAATTTTTCAACAAAACTGTCATGGCCTCAGCAGGGAGTCAGTTCACCAAGAGCACCCTAGTTAAAAACATTCAATTTATTTCCACATGCTTGGTCAAGCATGGAGCTGAACTCAGTCCGCACATTGTGGTTACTCATTAGGACTTAAAACATCCTAATTGAGTAACAGTTGTTTTCACGTTTCTGTAGTGCCTGTGTAAAATTTTTAGAGAAAGCATGGCGTTTTTGGAACTGGAATATTTGAAGATGGAAAAGAATTAAATTCATGACTCTGAAATTATAAGGGAATGGAAGTTTTAGTGGAATGTGTATCAGAGTATCTTTCTATTCAAAAGATACTAACCCAAACTGCTATGAACCCTTTTGATGATTTAATCAAGGAGTTGTCATTAAGTTTGCTACCACAAAACCATAAATATATCAGAATTAATTCATATTGAAGAGTTTATGTGAGAATGTAATTGCCAGACTGGAGTTATGCCAGCATGATTTGAATGACGCAACTAAAGAAAATCTCTAAAAAGATAAAAGGGAAAAATATACTCTGTCATTATTATAACAGATAATGCATTAAAAGAGAATTTACAATGCCAAGACCCATTTAACACCGAGAATTAAAGAGATCACATATTCTAAACAAAACTCAAGCCTCCACAGTATTGCACACAAAACAAGATGCATACAAACAATATTTATCTTAGCAAAGAAATGTCTACTTGAAGTTGAACATGAATTTGATTTTGGACAGAGAAACATCCTTCTTTGGATGGTGGTTCATCAAGTCAATTTATCTGCAATAAAAATGCATTCTTAAGCCCTGATGACTCTTACGAAGGACAAGTTAATTTAGCTAATGGTATGGAGATAAAAGCATGTGGAAAGGGTAGGATTAAACTGGAATGCCTGATAAATCATAATAGAAAAAGGAATATTTCAAGAAATGTATTCTTTACCTGAATTTGGAAGAAAATTACATATGTTTATTCGGTTTTATGTGATAGTACTTGAGAGACCGCCTGCTGCCAATTACCTCCAACAGACCCATTAGATCCCACAGATTAGGCCTCCTCCGAATTCCATCTACTGGCCAATGCCGTTTGGCTACCACCCGGAGGAGGGCCTTCTCTGTGGCTGCTCCGGCCCTCTGGAACAAGCTCCCTATCGAGATTCGGACTATCACCACCCTTCAGGCTTTCCGCAAAGCCCTTAAAACCTGGCTGTTACGACAGGCCTGGGGCTGATGTGTTCCCCACCCCCGCTCGAATTGTGTGGTTGTTGATTGTTTTTTAAATTGTTGTAGTTGTTTGTCCATTGTCTTTCCTCCTGTTTGTATTCCCCCCCCCCTTTACTTTGGTTTGTGAGCCGCCCTGAGTCCCTCTGGGAATAGGGCGGCATAGAAATGCAATAAATGAAATGTAATAAATCAATATGGTTGTACAACTGTGCTTAAAAATGAAACTTGCATTGCCACTATTATGTAATATTGAAAAGAAAACAGTTCGCAGCTAATTTGTTGGAACTTTTTTCATCCTAAAACAAACAGAGTAGCAGGATGCACACATTATTATAATCCTACAAAATGGCATGAAAGTTTTGGTCACAGAGATGATACTGTTACTAAGAAAATAAAGGATGAATTGGATTGACTATTTCCTCTTGCAAGAAAGAAAGGGAATAAAAATGTGATTGTTTGAAAGCAAAAGGAAATAGTTTTCCTGGGACTGAATCCAACAAGACAATCACCAGTTATTATTTATTTTTTCAGACTTTTGTGGTCCCATGACAATCCAAATGAAAGGCAGGGAAAACTACTTTCTAATTTTTATAGACTGTTACTCAAATATATTTGTGCTCATCTCTTAACAATTAAGAGTAAATTTTTTTAATAAATTAAAAGTGTACCCTACTCATGTAGCTAACAAGTGATGAAGAAATGAAGATCAGATAACAGGTGAGAATAATGCAATTGGTAATTTAAAAAAATATCTGATCAATAATGTCATAAATGTGTAAACTATTGTTACAACCATAATCAAAAAAGAATTGAAAAAAAATCAAAAGGAGATAAGATAGCCTTTACTGTTGTGGCCCAGCAGGAGCCATTGGAGCTGCCACCAGACTCCGACAGCGAGGGGCCCTATGAGTAGGCTCTGGAGGATGTGGAGGACCCTGGACAGGGTTCCGACTCTGAGCAGGGCGCAGAGAGGCTGGCTGGCCACCAGGTGGCTCCTGAGCCTTGGATCAGTGGGGAGGAGACAAGAGAGAGCGATCCAGAAACCAACAGTGAGTTGTTCCGGGATGCACGCCGTTGAAGGGCTACTCGGCGTCAAGAACAAGTACGTAATTACAGGAGGTAATTATGCTCAGCTGATGGTCATTAAGCTCCTCTCCAGACTATAAAAGAGACTGCTTGTGCCACACCCTTCTTGCAGAAGTCAACGCTTGGACTAAAGAGAAACGAACTTGGCAGGCTGGATTGCTGCCAGAGTTTGTTTGCATTGCTGCCAAGGTTTGTTGCACTTGCTGCCAAAGTCCTTATCTATTTGTTTACTTGGCTTTCAGCCACCGAGAGTCTGGACTTGCTATTAAAGGACATTCTCATTAATCATGTCTCGGCTTTTGTTACTGGACGGAGGAGAGGGGTCAGAACAGATATGGATATAGAAAATAGAAGTGTTGTTGTTAACATTTGCCCAGTTATAGGAGGTAATTGCACTCAGCTGGTGGTCATTAGGCTCCTCTCCAGACTATAAAAAGACTACTTGTGCACACGCCCCTCTTTGCAGAAGTCAACACAGGATCGAATGTCGGAGAACCTTGTTATGAGCTTGGCAGGCTGGATTGCTGCCAAGCCTTATCTGTGTTTATTGCTGCCCAAGCTTGTTTGTGCCGGTTTGCTGCCAAGGACCTGTCTGTCTGTTAATTAAATGCCGTAACTTATCTTTGGCTCGGAGTGTGCTTTGGTGTGGAATGAGGGGGGTCAGAACACTTTACTATTGTTTACTTTTATATGTAAAGGCACACATTAAAATGAAATTCAAATGCCCTGGCTTTGAAAGAAGGCATATCACCCACTGAATCATGTCACCATCCCAAGGATAACAATAATAATAAAATAACAGCAGCAGCACCAAAATGCTAAGTTATACAAACATGACACCAAAACTTATATTAATACAATCTATTTTGAATGCATAGCAGAAAAAAGTGTCTTGAGGATTAACACAATTGATACTATATGGAACAAAGCTGTTACAGAATCTAGTTATTTGACGCCTCCTTCAGAAGGCAACAAGGAAAACCAGTCATGAAGAAGTCAGAGTATCTATATAGGTACCTGTTCTGACCCCCCCTCCTCCGTCCAGGAACGAAAGCCGAAACCAACGTAAATGAGAAGGTTTCTTTTAATCAGTCCAGACTCTCGGTGGCTGCAAGCCACATAAACAAAGAGATAAGCACTCTGGCAGCAAGTCCTACAAAACTTGGTAGCAATGCAAACAAACTCTGGCAGCAATCCAGCCTGCCAAGTTTGTTTCTTATTAGTCCTTAACGTTGGCTTCTGCAGAAGGGCGTGGCACAAGCAGTCTCTTTTATAATCAGGAGAGGATCTTAATGAGCATCAGCTGAGCGTAATCACCTCTTGTTATTACGCCATTGTTCTTGACGCCGAGTAGACCTTCGACGGCGTGCATCCCTGGAACAACTCACAGGTGTTTTCTGGATCACTCACTCTTGTCTCCTCCCCACTGATCCAAGGCTCTATCACCACCTGGTGGCCAACCAATCTCTCCTCGCCCTGCTCGGAGTCGGAACCCTGTCCAGGGTCCTCCACCTCCTCCAGGGCCGACTCATAAGACCCCTCGCTGTCGGAGTCTGGCGGCAGCTCCAACGGCTCCTGCCGGGCCACAACAGGTACCTTCTGTTTGATTGAAAGTCTCAGAATATTCTGGAGAAGACACAGCCACTTATCTGCAAAGCTGTTTACCAACAAAAAGTGAAATTAAAACCTTATACAAATGATGGAATGGAAGCAAACTGCATACAAGGATTGACTGGGATTATGCAAGATGAAGGCTACACTGGAAATTACTACTACAAGTAGTCCTCAGTTAATGACTGCCTTGTTGAGTGATAATTTAAACTTACGATGCTGGGAAAGAAGACTTATGACTAGTCCTTGAACACATGGTGATCAGAGCATCCTATGGTTATGTGACATTGGGCAATTAATTTAACAACCTCAGCAGAACTGATAGCATTCATCAGGTATAGTTACAGTAGGTACATGTTAATGAGAGGTCCAACATTTAATAAATACATTAATAAAAAATGATAGCAAATATCATCTCCATGAGAAACATTTGATTTCTAGGAATGTCTGTTTACTCTTACTTCCCATTTCCTTTTTAAAAAGTTGCATAAGATTTGATAGATTATTTAAACAGACATCAAACAGAATAAAGATAGAAAAAGCATAATCGTTTCTTATCCTTCAATCACTTAGCTATCTATGGATGACCAGTCCACTTAACCCAAAAGTATTAATTATAATTAATAATTCAAAGAATAATTATAAAAGGGATATGAGACCTGGCACTAACATCTCTTCCCAGAATTTATTGAATTCTAGAATCTCTTCTAGAATGTAGGAGTCTGATTTGTATCTCAGGATTCTGCAAGAGTAATTAAATGACAAGCAAGCAGGGAAAGTATGCTGAGCATGACTTCTTAAATTAGAGAGAATTTAAGAGAGAATTCATTTTATTATTATTATTTTTTATTTTATTTTATAAACATAAGTACATCAACAGAACACATAAACACATTAACCAAAATAACCACATAACTAACAAACAACATAGGAACAATAAGTTCCATCGTATATCATAACAGCAGTTCCGAATCGGTTTCTTTGCAGTTAGTGTTTTCCCTTCTATACATTTCTATCTTGCGTTCATAATCTCCTTATTCGTTATCCATTTTTAAGTACAATTCTTTATTTATTTATACTTAGCTACTTAAGATCAAGTATTATTTACCTATATTGTGCTTTTTATATTTTTACTGTCATTCATTCTCTTACATACAGTTATAAGTGTACATTCACATAGTTATTCTTTTTCTTTGCCATTCTTATATTATTATTATTATTATTCCATTTAAAAGGTTATAAGGTATAATTTGGAATGTATGGTTTACCATCTTCACACCTGCTATGACACCACCTTATTTTCTCTTTCTTTTCTTTTCTTTTCTCCCTCCTTCCTTCCTCCTCTCCTTCCCCTTCTTCCTTCTCTTCCTTCTCCCCTACTCCTATTTTCTCCTTCCTACCCTCTCTTTTCTCTCTTCCTCCCTCCTCTCCTTCTCTTTCTCTCCCTCCCACCCACCTCTCACTATCTCTTTCTTCTTCCCCTACCTCTCCTCCACATCTCACCTTATTTTCTCTTTCTTTTCTTTTCTCCCTCCCTTCCTTCTCTACTTCCTTCCTTCCTCCTCTCCTTTCCCTTCTTCCTTCTCCCCTACTTCTGCCCTCTTTCTTCTCCTTCCTACCCTCTCTCCTTCTCTTTTTCTCTCTTCCTCCCTCCTCTTAAGAGAGAATTTAATCTAACTTGCTGTAGCAGAAGAGTGGTACAGTGATTCTCCATCTTGCCCCAAAAAAGGGGATTTGGAAAAACACCAAGAAATCAACCGCACTCATGTTGCTAGGAAAGCTACACAGGCAGCATACAAATTCAAAACCCAAGAATTTGTTTACAGCATGTTAAAAGGAACTGCTCCTTTGCTTTCTGCAATGTCCTGGGAATGAAAGCAAAGTAGAAGACTTAGTGAAGGAGGAGGTGGTAGAAGAAAAATAGTGCTTTGCACTGACAGAATGCTCTGGGAATAGAACATTGCCACTCACCACAAAGTAAAATCCTGTTTAGAGAATTGTGCCTTCAACCTGCCTGTAAACCCTGTTGCCCTCGTGACTTTCTATTTTAGGGGGGGAAAGAGTTAACAATTTTTAAAAATAGATTTAGTTTGTTGAGAGGAACATTGAATGATTTTTAACTCACTGCATTTTTGTGATTGCTTCCTCTTAGCTAGGTAAGATAAGTAAAATGTTATCTGCACAAACATTCAAAAATGCTTGAATTTTTGTTCATTTGTTTATTTCATTTTAATTTTACTAATAGTGGTTCTTAAAAATCAACTGTGGGTCCATCCGTCCATCCATCCATCCATCCATCCATCCATCCATCCATCCATCCATCCATCCATCCATCCATCTACCTATTTATCATCTTATCCTTCTATCCATCTATCCATCTATCCATCTATCCATCTATCCATCTATCCATCTATCCATCTATCCATCTTTCCATCTTTCCTTCCTTCCTTCCTTCCTTCCTTCCTTCCTTCCTTCCTTCCTTCCTTCCTTCCTTCCTTCCTTCCTTCCTTCCTCTCTTTCTATTAATATGTCCATTTCAGTCTATGGAAACTTTACAAATATCCTCCCCCCGCCAAAAAAAATTCATTTAACAATTTCATGAAACTTAATCATTACATTTTCTTATTAAATAATCTTGAAATTGAATCAGTTAGAAGCATACTGGACAACTAATGCAATCAGTTTTGAGTTTTATGTATGTGTGTCTTGGTGTATGTATATAAAGACAGGGATAAGGAAAAGTTATTGAGAGTATTGGCTAGAATAAAAATAAAAATCTTATATTCTTGATTTAATAATGCAGGAAGTCTGAAAGATTTCAGATATCTATGATATTTACAGAGTTTATGTGATAGTTGATTTCCATATTTCATTTATTCCATGTGTCATTTTCAAGTATTTTTGAAATGAAAGAATGAAGGGATTTAAATATTTGCTCTAAAAATATAAAAAATTTATCCAGATGATTTTGTCTTAGCCAGATTTGCTTCTTTCTGATACAGAAGGTATTTGCATATACTCATTGTTGGCTTAATTCACTTAGTCCATATGGATAACCGAAAATAAAATCTTTCTTATTCTTTTGTAATACATTTCGACTTATTTAAAATCTTTACATAATCTTGCTTTAAACCTTTTATTTATGTTATGATTTCCAGCCTATTGGTTAAAAGTTGTAATGCTTTTTTCTATGTTCAGAAAACATTTGTTTTAAATTTAACATTTGTGGTACCTGAATCATATAGATCTCACTTTGTTTCAAAGTTGTTGTATGTTTTCCAAGAGCTAGTTTTGTTTGTGTGTGTGTGTGTGTGTATGTGTGTGTGTTTGTGTGTAAGAGAGAGGAGAAAGAAAGAGAATATTTAATCCTTCACTGATTTCCTGTTTAGTTTAACTACACTTTTGTTTTCACTTTTGTAAAATAATCTAAGTTGTTTAATGCACAGATTTCACATTGTTTGAAAGCCTTCCAATATATTTGGGTGTTCATCAAGATTATCTATTAAATGATTATTCAGTATCTCATTTAGTACTTATTATGCATCTTACTTGATAGTAACATAGGATTTAATTTCCATTAGTTTTCTCTACAGAGGGAGATAACTATTTGAAAATGGAGAATGATCTGTTGTTTTAATTAGGCCAGTTGAGACTTGGGTAAGATTTTTAATATCACTATGTTTTGCTAACATCAAAATATAATTAAATCAAATTAATATATTATGCTTTTTGAAATAAAAAGTGGAACACTTGTCATCTTTATGTTGAATTTTTCAAATATCGTATAAACCATATCATATT